>NW_010099580.1:0-12872 GCF_000699245.1 Pterocles gutturalis | reverse complement strand
GATACGAACCCAGGCAATAGCTGTGTCACAAGCAGAGCATTTCCTTACTGCCAGAGACTCTCACAGTGCTTGTTGCACTCGCTATCAGAAAACACAATGCTTTGCAATCTGCAGGCTCAGTCATGCCTTCCGATTTTGTCTCGGGGGCTTTTTTCTTGGAATTTCTACAATTTCATTTCTCTTTTTGTTTCATTAAGTAATACTGACAGGGTGTAGCAACACTGTACAGCTGTGCTTGGCACAATGGTTCCTCTTGGCTTGTTTGGTTTTTAAAAGAACGATTCATGTCATTTGCTGCTTTGTGCTGATTTAAAACTCTCATTTTCAATTAACATTTTCCAAGCAGCTCAGGTCACCCCTGCCACGGCCAAGCTGTTGGGAACACAACTGACACAACTTGATCTGGCAGACCAGGCTGTAATTTTGTGCTGTGAAGAAATAAATCAATAAACTACAATGGCCTTTCTGTGATGGGCAGAGCTCTGATATCAGCAAGAGGAGGCACAAAGGAAGCACAGAGTGCAGAGGTGAGATAAAAGGGGCTGGAAAGTCTTCTGCAGCTCTGATGTCTTCTGCCACCAGCTCTGCCTTTATGTGTAGCAGTTTCTTTTGTTTTCATCTACCTGCTGCATGTTTTTTGATCAGCTTTCCTTTCCTTCCTGTACCCCGTCTTGAGCTTTAACGTTACCTTCAAAGTGTGACTGGTTCCCAAGCCCTCCTGCAGCAACTGCCGTCGTTGCTTATTCTCACTCTGCTGGGACTCACTCACCTTTGGGTGGATGACAAACAGCAGGAGCGTGACTGATGCACCAAGTGTGAGACTTTCATATTTGCAGTGGCCCATGTTGTAGGAAGCTTGGCTTTTTTTTTTTTTTTCCTCACCCTCTGTCTAGCACAACAAGATGACAGAAGTAGGAAAGAAAGCAAGGAAGTCGGAGACTGTCCTTATCTTCACTTTCTGGCTCTTGGCCCCAAAGTCCCTGCTCAGACTGAGCTCAGCCACGCCTCTGGGCTGGTCCCAGAGACAGACAGAGTGGCTGGGGTGAGTGCAGCCTCCTGGGGAGTGGGGAGGACAGGCAGGACAGTGCTTGGGAATCAGTTGTCAGTGGAACAGCCAGTTCACATCAAGCAGATTAAGCTACTTCTAGTTGAGCCCTGCACCTAAGATCGCCATACTTCTATTATTTTCAGTGGGAATACATGTGGATTTCAATTAGCGTGGGGTGTATAGAACATGACTTATGGTTTATTTTTGAAACAACAGTGTTTTAGGTGAGCTTCAAAAGTAAGTGCAGCAATGTATGTCGGAGCCACTGGACACAAATCCATCTTCAGTAGTATCTATTCCCACTCATGAATAAAGTATTCTATTTTTATGCTAAAGGATTCCTACAGCATCTTCCCCATACAGAACACATTGCTAGCAGTTTTATATGATAGGATTTAGTCTTCACTATTTTCACTATCAATACAAACCCAGTTCCTTCTTAAACATTTTTTCCACAGCTCATTTATTTTACCAGCCTTTTGCAACACGGACGTGATTTTTCCTGCAGGAACAAAGAACTATTAGAAAATAAGCATGCACCAAGAGTACCTTGGGTTTGATGTTTTCATGGTCAGGAAGCAGGGAAAAAGACTGTGGTGAAGTCAGCACTCTGGGTCTTGATGGCAGTGTGCCTGGTGAATTGTCTGAGACAGGAGATCTGCACTTTAACACCGGTGAGGTGGCAGACTGCTCAGGTCTTGGAGAGGAGGAATTAGACCTATAATTTGTGTGCACCAGTGAAGAATTAAGCTGCAGTGGACGGGAATTAATAACATCAGTTTGTAGAACCAGTGGAGTAGAATGAGGCCGTGAGAGAGACCAGTGCTTTGAGACACTGGGAGGGGTAGGAGAGGAGGCACTCATCTCCTGAACAGACCTTTGGGATGAATCTGA
Source organism: Pterocles gutturalis (assembly GCF_000699245.1). Lineage (NCBI taxonomy): Eukaryota > Metazoa > Chordata > Aves > Pterocliformes > Pteroclidae > Pterocles > Pterocles gutturalis. The sequence goes on along the minus strand of NW_010099580.1, from coordinate 10,930 downwards.
TTTAGATCTAGAAGCTGAATGCAGGAGACTTGGGGAAGGAGATGAGTGTTTTTCTAGGGTGGGGGAGGATATGCCACTAAGCCTGGCAGAAGAAAGCAAAGGATATGACCGGCAGGTGAAGATGGGTGAGTAGGTGTGTACTCTCTGAGACTGCTGAGGTGCCCGGGACCTGGAGGCAGCACACCACAGCCCCTCTGGGGAGGGAGATGCAGGGTGTACAGGGGAAGAGGATGCTGGGGCACACGGAGGAGTCCGCGTAGACTGAAGACCTGGAGAGGCAGCTGATTTTCTGTGGGAGGAGGTGGGGGATGACAGAGGACTTTGGGAGCCCGGAGAAAGCGTTCTGACTGGAACGTGCTTTTTAGGAGAAGGGGATCTCACCCGAGCAGTGGGACGAGGCTTTGGAGGTAAAGGTAGATGCCGAGCCCATCCTGAAAGACAATATTGCTCTCTGCTGGGAGAATCTGGCCTTATAGGAGGGCTTGAGACAGATTTCTTGGGGGTTGGGGGAGTTGTTTTGGACTTTTGATCTATTGCGAGCGTTGAGGAACCAAGGGAGCTAGGAGAAAACGTGGGACATGAAGCAGGAGAAAGCGGTCTCTTCTGAGAAGAGCCTGATCTCAAAATAGCAGTTAAGAGGGTCAGTCTGGTTGGCAGAGAGGATCTGACTCCTGACATTGCTAAATTTCCTCTAGATGACACTTGTGTGCAAGGCTCATTTATACTACATATAGTCGACGAGGAGCCATGAAGGGAGGGTGGAGACAAAGGTTTAGGGCTAGGAGATAATGAATGTGTTATTATATGTACAGGGACAGGAGATAAAGCGTTAGATCTTTTGGAAGAACTGAGGGGTGAAGACTGAGCTGAAGATCCTTGAATTTCAGCTGAACGTGGAGGATCAGGGGAAAGACTTGGGCTTTTTGCTGGAACAGAGGATGTGGTTAAGTCTCCCATTTTGCAAACACAGCCAGAGGTATAGGGACTTGGTGTTTGTAGATTATCATACAGTCGAGAAGTGGAGTAACAACTGTTTGATGCAGGAGAGGATATTTTAGACATGGAGGGAGGTGAACTACGGGAAGCAGACTGAAAGTAGAGAGATGAATCTTGCTTAGAAAACCCAGTTGCTGACTGCCAGTTGTTATGAGAGTCTTCCAGCGAAGAGGCTTGATTCAGGTTAACCATGGCACCACACGCTACGTTCTGATTAGCTGAAGAAATTAAGTGGGCAGCAGGTGGTTTAGAGGAAAGATGATCAGAGATGGAAAGAGTAGAAATTAACTGGAGAAAAAAGAAAAACAGAAATGTTAATGTAGGTGGAACCTGTGGAACTGTTAAGTACCCCACATTTCAGTCCTGTGGTCATGCATATAGTATTTCCATTAGTACTGCTCTGTGAGTTAAAAGCACAGGGCTCTGTTAAACTCAGGGGTACAGCCTGATGGATATGGCTCTCAGGGTGGTGAGCAAGTGCAGACAAGTTATGTGTTACTTTATGTTTATGAGACCTCACTTTTGTTGACATAAGGTTCAAGGCTACTGTATTTTTCATTTTAGGTAAAACCCAAGACAGTTGAGCCATCAGTGTCCAGAATCATGTGATGCTATTCACGTTGTATAAACACAATGGAAAGTGAGAAAATTGCAATACTGTCCCACCTCACTTTACCAGTTCAGTGGAAAGTAGCCTTTCTGTATATGAGATTCAAGTCAAGTACTCCTTTTCTAATTCAGTAAACAACACCTTCTGCAGCACTGTGATATCAGAACAAGAAATTTGCTCACAACTACTTAAATCAGACATCCAGTTTGTTTTTCACTTTTCTTGTCATTCACAGAGCAGTGCATTTGACAGTTTCCAGGCATATGAGAGTCCTTATCCCCTTCTCCACAATCTTACAATACACACTAATAAAACAGTAATGAGCTCTTTCATGAGTGCCTTTTTTCTTAGGTCTATTCTAATTAGGATTTGTCAAAACTAATTAGAGCATACAAGTATATTATCAAGCTTTTATACAGTTTTATGCTTCTAAAGAAAGAAGTTCTCTCAAAATCTTCCAAGTTATTATAAAGCTGAAATTAAAAACTAGGATATACACAATATGAATAAAACATATCAGTATGAAATAGTGAGCTAAGTCAACTGTAAAACCAAAAGGTTACAAATTGTCACCTAACTTTCTACTGATGAATTTGAAATCAGGGAAATTGACTCTAATGCTTACAAACTTCATATAAATACAAAAACACGTATTTATCTATCATCTGATGCCCAGAAAAGATTATGCAATTCTATAAAAGAAAATTATAACATCCAGTTTCTACATACACAACTTGCACATGATTTTGGCTCAGCTTATGAATTGTATTTTTTAATACAAATATCTTCCCCTTAAGAGAGAGGAATTATTGTTGTTATTATCATCGTCATTATCATTATTATTATTATTATACCTTATAGTATTGATACATCATAAAAATAGGTATGAAACATAATTTTCAAGTGAGAGCATGTGCTGGAAGAAGCTGTGACAGGAGAGCAAGACTTAAAGGCTTTAAAAGGTTAAACTCTATCTAAAATGCTAAATATGGGCTAAATAAGCACAGCAGAACCCTATTAGCCCGTATAACTAAAAACAAGTGAGCTCTTTTTTTAATGATACCAAAAAATAGCAAGCCTTGTAAACAGAAGATACTTTCTATATTAGATATCTTCAGAAAAGCCAGGGCAATGCCTTGATTTATAGAAATAAACACCAACCATCAGAATGCCTTTACAACCACACTAATTTCCCCTTATTTTCTGTGTGTGTTAAGGTGTCCCATTTCAAAGTGGAAAGCCAATGGATGTATACAGTGCAAATATTAGAATATAAAAATAAATTTCCATTATACCATTGTACCATATGTTCTATCGGATTAAGAAATTTTGACTCTCTGAAAAAAATTATAATTAAGAATTTTAAAAAATACTGGAAATTGATAATAATTTACCAATATTTAAGCATTGTAAAAATTGTTATTAAATATGTCATGAAACAGAAAATTATTTAACAAGTTAAAAAGCAACATGGTAATCCATCTGATAATTTGGAGCGGCCTGATGAATTTAATAGTGAGTTCTAGAAGTTGATCAACTACCAAAACAAAACTGGGGAATTAAATCTCTATATTTCAAAACAGAATAGATAATTTTTTCTTACAAAGACAAGAAATTAAAAGAAAATGAGGAAGGAATATGAAACTCCATAATGAAAGAGCAGGATGTGCAATGACTTCTAATTAGTTAAATTTTAATAAGAAAGATTTATAAGCAGCTAGGAAAATGTTCATGGTAGCAGATGATAAATACGCTCCTGCAAGCATGATAAAGACATTTTGCCATAGTCTTCTTCTAGTTTGAACACCACTGAACATTTACTTGCTGAGCTAATTGAGCCATTATTCAAGTCTTCTGAAAAGATTTTGTTACTGTATTACAGTATTTGCTACGTCTCTAGATCATTACCCTCTTATTTACATGATGAGAGAATCATATCAAAGTTGGTTGGAAGTGAATTCTCGAGGTCATCTAGCCCAAGCCTCCTAGTCAAAGCAGGGCTCTCGCCAACACCAGCAGGTCAGGTCAGCTGTGGTTGTGTCTCACCCAGTCTCTAAAGCCCCTAATGGAGGTGGCTCCAGCACCCGTGGGCAGCCTGTGTCAGTGCCACAGCACCTCCCAGTGAGGAATCTCCTCCAGGTGTCCAGCTGGGACTTCCCACACGTCAATTTGCAGCCATTGCTGTCTCACCTGACACTATGGAGAAGAGTTTGGCTCTGTCATCTCTGTAACCGCCCTTCAAATAGTTGTGGGCTGTTCCTAGATACCTCTTTGACTGCCTCTTGGTGAGAGTAAACAAAGCCACCTCCCTCAGCCTCAGCACATATGTGCCCTGTCCACCTTTATAGCTTTATGCTAAACCCCATTCCCTTCTTCACATCTTTCTTGAGTTTTAGGGTGAGGGGCCACGAAACTGAGCATGGTTTTACAGGTGCAGCCTCACCAGTGCCAGTAGATGAGTTATAAGAACTTCCATCTATCAATGGGATTTCTTTTGCCTTTCTTTTCTGTCCAGCTTCTCTATTGGTTTAAGGCACTTCTGTAGTTGTACGGGATTAGTGAAGAGGAAGTAAGTGACAGAAGTAGATTTGCCTTCTCTTGGCATGTAATTTAACTGCAAGCCTTCTTCTCTTCTCAGGAACGCCTCAGATATACATTTCCCAAGAGCATATAAAGTTGAAATAGGTGGCAAGGTTACCCTGGCATGAAGGGATCAAGGAACTTGAAAAAGATCTTGCTGCCTCATAGATGATGATCCCAGAAAAATCAAAGAGGTTATAATCTTAGTATTGAGCCTTGCCCAGGAGACCGTCAGCATGTTTGAAATGGCTGAGCTGAGCTGGACACAAGGCAAGTGGTCTTTCTGGTGAGATGACGTTGTTTCAGAAGGGCATAAAAAATGCGGTTACTTACACAGCAAGGTCCTGATAGCTGGACAGGTCAAATTTTTTAGTGTGACGAATTGAGAGACCAACAGGCAAAAGTCTTATCTGAGAGAGGATGTGGCATGATGCAGACCTGGTCTTGGAGCCAGTTAGCCATGCTTTGATCTCAGTAGCATGTGATTATAGATAGGAAAAAATAAATTCCCTACTGCAGCCTGCAACCTGAAAGCCAGAGACAGAAGGAAGCACTGGAGACTGGACAGCTTGACAAAATCTCTGGAGACAGCACAGTAAATCAGCTTGCAAGCTGGGGCCCAGTTAACACAGATGCCATTCAGAACAGCCTGGTTTCTCCCAACAAGGAAGGTTCATTCTTCCTGGTGACAGCAGGAGTTTGTAGGGACTCTGACTGATTTGTCTGGAAAAGCCAAACCAGATGACACGCACTGGACAGAGAAATGCCAAACGACTTTGACTAGCTAAAAAAGCCTTCTGGCTATTGATCCCCCACAGTGAGTCAAGAAGTGCCTCCAAACTGAGTTAATGTCCTGGTATGCACGGGAGCAGACACATCCCCCCTCCCCCAAAGGCTGCACTACTGAGGGCAGAAGTCAATCTGCCCCTCCCTTGCATGACTAGACTCTCTTTACATAAAAAAAAAAAAAAAGCACAATGTAGAAGCAGTAAACTATCACCAAAAAGTTCCAAATACGACCAGAATAAGTGATGTTTTTTAACTGTTCTTTTTTTTCAGACTTTGAATATTGCATAGCATTTTCCAACATCAGTCAGGACCTTTATGCCTCAAAGAGCAATAGAAGCTTCCATTTTTTCAATACTTTTCTTTTTTTTTTCTTTCCTTTAAGCAAAGTCACAAATGAATTAAGCTGTAGAAGCCCTCTGGTTCAGTTAGAATGATCCTCTGTAAAACATAAGTTCCCAGTGTCGGTTCTTGTTTTTATAATCTCTGACAGGAAACCCATAGTCTAATTATGCTTTTCAATGAACATAATGTTATATGTAATAACTGTTAAGTGGGACATGACACTGCCATTATAATCCTAGAACTGACAAGGTAGCCCCTATATGAAATCCTTTGTACCCAGGAAATGTACCAACAGATAAAGAATTCTTCTATTTAATAATTAATTTTCCTTCATTTCTGAACTGATGATACTTCAATAGATGGTAACTCAGAAAGAGAGATGCTCAAGGAAACACTGAAGAAGAATCATAACATCAGTGAAAAGCAACTTAGTAAAAAACTTCTTCTTATGAAGAGATGAGATGGCTAGAGATATTTAGAAAAGGAAGACTGAGGAAGTACTTAGAGTCTTGAAAAACTATGATTTAAGAATAATTATGAGATGTGCATTACCCATACAACATGCTATCTCTCTTCACATTCAGGTGAATACCTAGTAAAATTGGGTTTAAATTCCTTGTTCTGTGCAAACTGTATTTTCTGCTACTTTACCAGGTAAATCTCTGCTAACTTGTCAAGTCATCAAAAGCTTAGGAAAGCTACAGCATATGATATTTTCAGCATAATCATACCAAAAATCCATCCAAGTAAGCCTGGCAGAATCTGCATACTGAATATTGCTGAAGTAAATTTATATTTCTCTACAACAATTACTCTTTTGCAAGCTGCTTCCCCTAAATGTATTCCTCTATACCTTTATTCCATCCTCAGGTAAAATTCTCACTGACTTCACTGGGAGTTTCTTGGAAGAGATTAATATTGTATAATACTGTAAATCCCAAACCAGATTGGATTTCTTATTCACAATTTCCTCAGTCAAAAATTGACTCTGAAGTTGATGAAAAATTGAGAAGTACAAGTATATCAACACAGAAGAGGAAGTCCGATTCGTTTTCAGAGACAAAGTAGCCATGCCCAACTATTTTTAAATGATTGATGAAGAATGTCATATTCAACAGATAGAAACCCTGCTGAGGTCAAATGAAATGTCTGAATTTATTCCATGTGAGAAAGATGTTGCTATTTTACTATAAGGTAGAGTTTTCCACTGCATATACATCCTTGAAAACTGTCAGTGCTCTTTCTAAGATGAGAGATATTAACTTTTCATGCAGTAAATTAGATTGACACCTATTTTACTATAAGGTAGAGTTTTCCACTGCATATACATCCTTGAAAACTGTCAGTGCTCTTTCTAAAATGAGATTAGATGAGATGACTCATGATGATTGACACATTTTGAAAATGAAACATTTCAAAGACTCTTTTTTGAATTCTCCCATTGGCAATTTAAAATTTCAATAAATCAATAGATGTGCCCTATAAAGATCAACATAAAAGGGACCTTTCAGCTTCATTAGTTCTTTATACCTGTGCAGTCAGTGTTAACTAACAATCAGAATAACAGGATTTTTACAGATTCTTTCTCTAGCATAAAAGGCTGCAGCGGGTGCTGAGAAAAAAATAGGTCTGGGAAGTCTGATGCTAATAATTCAAATGATCTACAGGCTCCATTGATTTCAATGACCTTAGCCAATTTAGACTAACTAGGAATGCAGCACCTTCTGATTAGCTTGCTGTCATGATGAGCTGCTCTTAAAGGAAAGAACAACAGACCTGCATTACCTGCTCCGTTTATACAACAGAGCCATATGGAGACACAGTAGGTCAGAGGGGTTGAAACAAAGTCCAAACATTACAGGAATGGCCAACAAAAGTGCTAATTAAAGAATAAATTGGCCAAGCTGCTTTACCAAATGATTGTCCTGAAAACTTTAGAAAGCAAAGGCTACCTCTAGAGTTTAAAGAGCAGGTTACCTGACGTTTCTGCAGATCAGCAGTGCTGTGGGAAAGCGCAGCACCTGGAATGTGTCCATCACCAGGAGGTTTCCCTGCCCCACTGTCAGGGGAAACGTGGGATGTGGCCAGCAGCTGAGCACTGATGGGACCGTAGCCATTGGGAGTCCGATGAGTGTCATTTGAGGCAGCGACTACTTCATCTTCATCACCAGAGTCCGTAATCAGGATAAACTCAGCCTTAAAAAGGTCATTCTCCTGCATTTCTCCTTTGCTAGAGTTATGCCCCAGGGACTGGAAAGCCGTTCCGGTACTGTCTGTATGGACGGTGGACACACAGTCTTGTCTGGCCCCGCTCTTTAAGGCCAGCTCATCAGAGACTGTGTTCGACTGCAAAAGATACAAGGAAAAAGATCCAGATTAGCTGTATTTTATTTGTGTTCCCCAAAATGCAAAGTAATTTTGGCTTGCAGCTGTGGCTGGCGCTATGCTACCAAAAGCACAGAGGGCAAAAGAAGAATTTGGGCATGAGCCTCCAGCTGAAACCCACTCCCCAGGGAGCCCCCCACCTCCAGCCCCCAGGCTGATGCTGTGGGGCTGCCTTCCCGGCAACTTGCAGAGCAACAAGGGACTCCGAAAGCAGCAACGGCCAAAGCCCGGGGCTGGTGCGGGAACTGAAAAGGAGGGTGCAGTCAAGCCAAATGAGCTGTCAGACCACACTGTGCAGACATGATGGGAAGGCATCCCAACTGTGGGATCCACGGGAGCAGACAATGCTCCTCAGATGAGTCTGACAGACAAATCTGGGACAAAACCTATACATATTAATGAAGAAACAAAGGCCTTTAAGACAGGGAATTCTCTGAAGACAGCAGACAAAGAATCTGAGGTCAGAGAGCTTTACTGTATGTTCAAGCATCCCAGCACAGAACACAATTGTTTTTTTGTATTTTCTACAGTTTCCACTTCCACTGGGTAACTTCTCAAGCATGCTTCAGATGAGAGCAGGTGTAGTGCAAGCTGGGCATGTGACATGCACATCACTAAACCATTCAATATTGAAACTGCTATGGTAAATAATATTTCTCTTGAAGGAGGAATCAGGTAAAAGTATAGATATATTTTGTACTGCAAGATAAAGCTTGTAGATGGGGCTCATAATTGAATCCTGCCTGAGGAATAAATTAGAACTTTTCACTTCACTTGCAGCTCCATACGTCCCTAGAACTCAGTTCTTTAAAATGGTATTTTACTGTAAAGGAGATACCACTAGTGTGACTTCAGAAGTGTCATTTTCATTATCTGATGTTGGCTGGGTTTTTCTAATTTTGTCCAGGTTCTTGACATTTTAGAAAAGGTAGTAATTGATGCTATGAATGCCTCAGTGCTACATGACCTGCCAGCAAAGTTTTTTCTGCCTATAGAGAAACATAAGGAGACAGATGTACAGAAGACCTGATGCTGCTTTACCTGGGGCATTACTTATCGAAACCAATACTGAGTGGCTGGAAATGTAACTAGTGATTTAAACAGCCCGAGGAAAATATTCCAGGTCACGTCTCTTCAAACACATTAATTCCCAGCCCAGACCAACCTCTTTCTAAGTCAGATAGGCCACTGAAAATGCTGGAGCATGTTCAGGTCAGAGGACTGTGAACTCCTGTGAAAAGTTTATTACATGGAGGAACATCAAGAACTGCAGCCCCAGCAATGTCCCAGGGAAGGAGCTGTTACATAAGAGTAGAATCACCATTAGCATTAATATTAACCTCAGGGCTGCAGTTTCCTTTCAAGCAGCATGTAATGAAATAAGAGGCTGTTAAGTGTTGTGAGGCAGGAAAGAAATAACATACACTGTGGGCTGGCCAAAGGAAGAACCAGGAATGGTGTGCTTCACTGTCAGAGGAAATCATGACGGCAAGCTTTCAAAAACAAAAAGCAAGCTTCTGCTTTGATGCATTACTACGCAGCTGTGAAAGGGATTGTCACCTTTGCTGGAAGCCACAGCACTGGCATTTATTGAAACCAGGATCCAGTGACCAACTCTTAGTCAATTCCCACGTGTAACAGTCCTCACACACCACCCTTGCTCCCACGAAGATCAGGAAGGAATTACCCCTCATCTGCCAAGAATATAGCCTTGCATGACTGACAGAGGTTGGTATAGAGATGGGAAAGGGTTCTTCTTCCACTAAAAACTCTGCCAATGGCAAAACAGGCTGTTGAGGAGACAACAGCCTTCTCTTGTGTAATGATCCTGCATCTCTGGTAGGCTTGGTAATTAAAACCAAACACAAGCCAGGAAACAGTTTGAGGGGAAGAGCTTCAGTTCAGCAATGCTCAGGACAAAATTTTCTGTATCTTTTGAAAGACTGGAAAAATTGGCACAAACAAAAATCTACCTTATTTATTATTTCTTGTTTGCTCAGATCCTTTGGCTCCTCTGGAATTGTCACAAGGAACTTAGAGATATCTACAACCTCAAAATGAGTTGGAAGTCTTCCAATGGATGGTATGAATGTGAAGGTCAATGGTTTGGTTCCAGATTCTTGAGAAGTGACCTACAAAACACAAAATTAGTTCAACTTTTTTTGTCCAAATAAAAAATTATGTGTTTGTCAGGGTTGAAACAACATTTACTTCATCTACATAACTTACAAGTCTATTAACAACTATACTGGTCATTGGGTTGTTTCATATTAAGGTCTTTAACTGACAGTATAGTGCCTTGATTATACCCATCATCATCTTATATATTCTAAAGGTGTGGCACAGCAGACAGGAGAAAATTTTTTAAATTCTTTGTTATTCTTTCCATTTTCCATACCAGAAACCAAAAATCATATTCAATTTGTTTAAAGGCTACGTTTATCTTTGTTTAACTCCACTTCAGTAAAACAGTGTAATTATACCACTGTGTCTCATCATAATACTCTGGCCCCTAGAGTATTTGCTTAACAACTAAAAACAAATTGGAAAAACCTTTGCTCTGCAAAAAAAAAGGAAAACATGTTTACATTTTCTAATGAAAATGCAGCTAATTCTGAACAACATCTGGGACGAACTCTGATTCAAGGAAAGGATTTTCTCCCATTTTTTTGAACCATTCAGCCACATACACCAACTCACATACACCAACTAATTGTGTGCCTTTCTTCTTATTTCTCCCTCCCCAACTTGCATTCTCGCTAGGACTGCGTACATAGGGCTTGAATGCACTGAACAGAAGAAAGACTAAAAGAAGGCAATTTCACCTAAACATCCAATTTTGTCACAGTGTTCTCCCATCACTTCCATGTCCTTCGGAGGAGATACTGGACAGGAAAAAGCAGTCCACACAATGGTAAAACTATCAGTTGCTTTGCCAGAGCCTAATATGATGTCTTTCACACTACTTGTTGGTGTGGAAAATCCTTTCTGATTCAAAGCTACATAACTTACAGATTTTTCCTTGTTTCATCGTCTGATTTAAAGCTTATGGCAGTTAATTGTGTTGTCAATGAACTCTAATATGCACAGCCATGAACTATATAGAATCATAGAGAAAAGACGACCACTGCTTTGATAGGTTTTTTTGGCTTACTTGTTTAAAGTAAATTATGGAATAGAGTAGAATTATGGAATACATTCAAAGAATCACAGAATCATAGAATCATA
>NW_010099579.1:0-1321 GCF_000699245.1 Pterocles gutturalis | reverse complement strand
TAACCCATTACATGAAGGAGAGCAGGTTGCTATCAGTCACGGAGAAGCCTCTGAATGATCTCAGCATCTTTCGATGAGACAATCTCCTTCCTTCCCACCTATCTTTACGTGCTTCTTCCCCATCTCTTCTTTCTCTCCTCGGCCCCCACTTTCCTCACAGATGTGCCGTGGCCACCCCAGCCGGCATGACTCAGCTCCCACCCTCGTCCCCCACTCTCATTGCTCCCACAGTGCTTTGCAGGATGAGGGTCCCGAAACTCATCAGTCACCTCCGTGCTGAATTTCCCCCGTGGTCACCCGGCCCTTAGGTCCCTTGGGTGTCCTGCCCCTACTCGGGACTGCCAGACCAGCTCTTCCATCTCTTTCCATCCCTCGGGCTCTTCTGCCTCGCAATCCTTTTTAAATTACATGGAGGTCCCCTCAAAAAACCTCATCATCCCATGCGTCTTCCAACCCCGGGACTTGGACTGTAATAATGTTCGTCACTTCTCCACGCTCCTCTCCCCATATACTGCCAGAGGTATCTCGGGGTCTAAATCCCCAAAGCACCACGAAAACAGTAACTTAGTGTGTTTTGGAAAAGTCTTTTCCTTAAGCTGTAAGGAAGGGAGTCTCCCCACCTCCTTATGGATCAGGAATGCTAAACTACTTTCCCAGCGTGGTCAGTGTGAGTTACGATCCTTGAAGGTAACCTATAGTGAGAAAAGCTACATAGTTTTCAAAAGCACTTAAATTGTTTATTTTCTTTCTTTCTCTCTTCTCTCTCTCTCTTTTTTTTTTCTTTTTTTTTTCTTTTCTGTCGGTGGGTCTGAAACCCTGGCTGTTGCTTTCTAAACACAGCTTAGTAAGTGTCGGTAGCCTAAGGAGCTGGAATCTCTACACCCTTCCTGCATCTTTGATTTTTCTTGCCATCCTTACCCCTAGGACATCTGCAAGCTTGTTTTCCTCAAACATCTGGAGTCTCTGCGAACTTCAACACCCCTGGTTTTCGCTCCCCTAGCGCGCAAAACTTCTGTCAGCCTTCAGATGCCAGTCAGCTTCAAAAGCAGAGATTAGATGCTCATCCCGCCTCGGATCTGTGCAACCTGCTCTCCCTGTGCTAAAGAGCGACAGAGCTCTGAACAGAGCTGGAGCGAGCAGGAGCCGAGCAAAGACCGCTCCCGCTCGCCGTCCAGGTGCGAGAGAACCCCCTTCTCCTTCCCTTCCCCGCCCGACCTGCCCCGAAGAGAGCTCTCCCCGGTCCCGGGCGTGCAAATCCCCTGTAAATCCCGTGGAAAAGTTGAAGTCCTCTTCCGCCGCAAGCGTGCAAAAAAAAAAATAA
>NW_010099578.1:0-1562 GCF_000699245.1 Pterocles gutturalis | reverse complement strand
CCAGAGTTAATGCCCTTTCATGGTACAGCCCCAGGAGCTCCTGCCTCTTCTCCTCTGGGATGTACCTGGAGAAGAGCAGGTCCCACACAGAGACCTGCCTCCCCTGGAACTCATCCACTGACACCTCCACTGTGGGAGACTTCAGGGTCTCTTCCCAGGTCCTGTCCTCCTGCCGGTGGCTGTGCTCAGCTTCTGCAACTGCTGACTCTGCTCTTGAACTACTTGCATTTCCTGATTGCTCTGTCCTTGCTGCTTCTGTCTTGGTGACAATGGTGGTGACAACGGTTTTCACCTGCTCGAGGGTTAACTCTCCTGCCTGGTACAGCTCCAGCAGCTCCTTTCTGTTCTCCTCCGGGATGTACTTGGAGTGGAGCAGGTCCCACACTGAGACCTTGTGGCCCTGAAACTCCCCAACCTCCATGTCGACGACTGTGGTTTTCAGGGCTGTTTCCCATGGCTCTTCCTTGGGGGAGTCATCATCCTTCTCTCCTGCCACTGGCATAGTGTCCTTGTTGGAAGTCTTGACTGCAATTTGGAATTTCCTGCCTGTAGATTCTTTTTTCTTAATGACAGCGGTGACAACAGTTATCATCTGCTCCAGAGTTAATGCCCTTTCATGGTACAGCTCCAGGAGCTCCTGCCTTTTCTCCTCAGGGATGTAGCTGGAGAAGAGCAGGTCCCACACAGAGGCCTGCCTCCCCTGCAGCTCACCAGCTGGCACATCAATGGTGGTGGACTTCAAGATGTTATCTAGTTGTGCATCTTGTGTTGAAAAATCATCTCCGTTTTCCTCTGCCCTTGTCACCACCTCGTGTGGACTTCTGGCATTTGCATCTTCTGTTCTGTTGATGATGGTGGTGACCACAGCAGCCACCTGCTCTGTGGTCAGAATCCCTGCTCGGTACAGCTCCAGCAGCTCCTGCCGCTTCCCTTGAGGGACGTATTTGGAAAAGAGCAAATCCAGCACGGAAACATTTTGCCCCTGGAACTCACCAGCAGTGACATAGACGGTTGCAGACTTTAAGGACTTTTTCAGCTGCTGCTCCTGGGAGTGCATATCCTGAACCGGTCGTGATGCTCCCACTTCATTGTTGGGTACAACTGCGGACGAGCTCAGATCCCCGTTTTCCATTTCTGCCCCGGTGATGATGGTGGTGAGGATGGTGATCATCTCCGGGATGGTGACCATCCCCGCCTTGTATTTCCTCAGTAGTTCCTCTCTCTGGTGGTCAGAGATGCAGCGGGAGAAGAGGAGTTCCCAGAGGGTTACGCTCTGGCCCTGGAAGAGCCCCACGCTGACGGTGGTGCGGGCAGCCTGCAGGGCTTTGCGGGCATCCTTGTTGAGCTGGTAGAGCACGGAGCCCTTGTCCATCACCTGCAGCATCAGCAGCCCTGTGTCCGGGTCGGGGACACAGCGGCGGAGGAGCTGTGTATAAGTGAGGTTTTCGTGCGTGTTGGGGTCGAAGCAAGTTCTTGTTTGGTTCTTGGGGTTGGAAAGAAACTGGCACATCTCCTGGTCAAAGTAGCCGCGCTGGTAGGCCACCTCCACAGGGAGGCGGTGG
>NW_010099577.1:311-671 GCF_000699245.1 Pterocles gutturalis | reverse complement strand
TGCGCAGAGCCTCTGCACCCTGCACCTCTCGGAGAGCGAGGTGGCCTTCTTCAGCGCCATCGTCCTCATCAACGCCAGTGAGGGGACACCCCTGTCACTGTCCTTGTCCCTGTCCCTGTCCCCTGTCCCCTCCCGCCCCTGTGCCTCAGTTTCCCTCCCTGGCCCCACAGGAACCCAGAGGAGGGTTTGCCCCCAACCCCGGGGTTTTGTCCCAAAGTGGGTGCTGGGGGTGGGTGTCCTCAGCTGCCCCTCCCACCCTGTTCCTGGGGTGTCCCCATCCTGTCCCCATCCCTGGAACCTGTCCTGGTGTTGTCCCCACCTTGTCCCCATCCTGCCATGGTCCTGCCTCTCCCCATCTCC
>NW_010099577.1:0-292 GCF_000699245.1 Pterocles gutturalis | reverse complement strand
GTTCCCATCTTTGCCCATGTCATCCCTGTCCCCATCCTGTCCCTGTCCCCATCCTGTCCCCATGGCCATCCTGTCCCTGTCCCCATCCCATCCTTGTCCCCATGTCCACGCCATCCCTGTCCCCATCCTGTCCCCATGCCAATCCCATCCCGTCCTTGTCCCTGTGCCCATCCTATCCCCATTCTGTCCCCATGGCCATCCTGTCCCTGTCTCCATCCCATCCCTGTCCCCATGCCTGTCCCATCCCTGTCCCTGTCCCCATCCTGTTCCTGTCCCCATCCTGTTCCTGTCC
>NW_010099576.1:0-7844 GCF_000699245.1 Pterocles gutturalis | reverse complement strand
TGCGCAGCGCTGTCCAAGGGCTGGGCCCGCGGTGTCTGCTTGGTTTGTGTCACAAACTGCCCTCATCGGCACCCGGTATTACAACGCTCGTTTCAGTGCATAGCGTAGACAAGAGTTACTGGGCATGAGTTTGCTAAACCAGTGTAATTCCTTCGTGATCTTACTTAAGAAACATTTCCCTCCCGTGACGTGCCCGAGCGGGGGGAACAGACGCAGAAGGTCAGATGCTGACCTGCTCTGGGTGACAGGCTTCCACGGACATCCGTGGTCTTTACTGCACAGCGGGAGCTGGGTAACGTGTTTCCATGAACTCCAACAGTTCCAAAGCAGTGTTTGTCTGTGCTGATGTGATGCTGGTGTATCTATTGCCCGTATCGCAAATACAGGTGATAAAATTTAGTGTGAATCTCACGTATTCCAGCGGAGTATCAGGAAACACCTCTGCTCATACCGAGAACAAGCAGCGGGAGTGGAGCATCCAGGAGAAGAATCGCCTTTCGCAGCAGATAAACCTGCAGTAAATAAAATAACACCACTGAGTTTCTAAAATAAGAAAGAAAACAAACCAGTACTATAAAAGGCAAAAAAGCTGTACCGGAGTATTTAAAATACCAGCAGATGTCACTGTAGTTCAAGAAAATGAGAAGCTGGAGCATCTCCACCGAGGAGGGGATCCCGTGGGGTGAGGGCGGTGCTGGGCATTTTGCAGGAGGCGTGCTCAGCTGAAGGGATTAGCGGCACCCTTCCCTGCTGTCACGTTCGCTGCTGGGATTCCTTATTGAAGGCAGCAGGTTTTCTGAAGCAGATCTGTAGAAATGCAGCTTTACTGAGAAACCTGGTGGGGACAAAACTTTGCATGAGGAACTTGGAGCGTTGGAAGTTTTGTATAAAAACTGAATTCTGAATTCTGCTCTCATCATATGAAGCAGAAGTAATAAAAGCTAATTTTCATTTGATGCTTTCTTTTACCAGTCACATTAGCATACACACAGGCTTAGTCTCTCCACAGATTTTCACATCTTGTAAAGACACAACAGCTTTCCTCACTCTGTAGCAAAAGTGAGCCATAAAGTATGGGAGGAGTGGATCAGACGCTTTCCCCCCGCAGTAGGTACACTGACATGACTGGGAGGTGACTGCACGTTCATTTCTCATTCTCTAATGTCTGTTTTGTTTGGTTTGGCAGAAGGGAGGTCAGCAGAAAGCAGAATTTTCATCAATTAATGCATTGAACACTCTGGAACAAGCAGTGAAATTATTTGGGCCACAGACATGGCAACTACACTTAAAAATTTCAGAGAAAATGGAGCAAAACTGTCTGTAAGGTGTACAGGGACCCTTTCTACACTACAGTAGCAGAAATGTTTACCTTCACTGCAGGTACTGGAAAACATTGTACCAGTCAACATAATCAATCTTTGGCACAGCTGCCTTGTATGTAGAACTGAGAAGGGTCAGAAGCATTAATGCCAACAGTTTTAATATCAAGTGTCAGCTGAAATAGTTGCAGATCTGAGATCATAAGGAGAAAGCCAAATCAGGAAAGAAGTCAGTACTAACATTAGACCCGTGTTGACAAATGACGAATCATTTAGACTTGCCATTCTGTGTCTTTCCCAGGCAATGCTGTGAAGTACATATAACATTGTACTGAGCACTGACCATACACTAAATTAAGCACTGTAGTTACAGTTGACTATTAGCTTATTACTACAAGTTGGAATTTACTTTGTTTTCTTTGCAAGAGAAATTTTAGAAACTGTAAAATGGAAACTAAATGTAAAAATAACACCTGTAATAGAAATAACACTACCTACCCATAAGAGAAATGTGATGGCTGGATGTTCACAGCAACAGCCAGTCCTCTCTTAAATACTTCTACACACATCCCCACACACCCCCCACCCCACCACCCGGCTAAAACAAATTCACATTCTTTTCAAGTGATTTGATAAAATCAAAGACCACTATCTTTATCCTTTGCTGGTCTCCTGGTTAGTCTACACTGTGTTTGCCATATTCATTTCCAGGTGATGCTTAATGCTCTATTTTGGTGGGTAAAGTTATGACAACTGAGGTGTTACTGCTAGTTCTGATTCAGATCAGTAGTATAGGAAAATGGAAAAATTAGTCATAAAGACATTATAATACCATGTTTTCTAAAAGTACCCTCCTTAATGCATCTACATGCACATAACACATGATCTGTATACTTTGTAATAAAAAGTGACATGGATGTTCTTAAGCAACTTACCATAAGATATCCATTCCCATGTATTTAAACTGTGATTTGCAATAATCATCCTTCCCCCAAGCAACTTTCACAATGCAGTGCTGAAGTTATTAACACTGATTAAAAAAGGGTAATAGATGTCTTTATTACTTATGTCTTCTAGTTAAACATCTCTATTTTGCACTGGAAGAAACCTGGCAACAGATTAAATCTTGAACTGTATGAAGTAAATGCCTGACACTGATGGAGACACATTTCATACAGAGGATAAATCAGTTGCTGTAGAGATGGACACTCTCTTACATACCCTGTGTAGATATATTTTCAAGAAACCGGTCAGTGAAAAGAACATAGTTTGAGAGGAAAGACTGCAGGAAAGAAAACCGAAAGAACAAATAGAATAACAAATAACATTGCTGTGAGGCTCTGAAATTGATGAGTTAAGTACAGTCTAGCACAGCTTTGGCAATTGCTCTTAGAAAGCAATTTCTCTTCTTTTCCATGAAACCGTATTAGAATCAAGTGGCAATGTGCCTTTTTCCAGCATTAGATCTTAATCCTGCAGGTGCTGCATTGCACAGAGCTCTAAGGTGCAATGTCAGCAAATTCCATGTAAGAAGTGTCAGCCCGGTCATTTTTGCAGCTATAGAGACTAATCACTGTATTTTTATCAAGTGCTGTTCATTTTTTAGTGACTCGAACCCACCTTTCTTTCCTGAGTATGTTGCTCTGTGACAACTCAACACTAAGTTGCCTTGTAAGTTTTCTGAACTGTTGACAGGAGTACCATTGACAGAAACAACATAAAATAGTGAAAAGCTTTTATTAAAACCTTTTGTATTACAGTAGCCATAGTTTTATATTGTTTTTAAAGTGAATTAAGCACTTTGCAACTGTATACCTCTCTACTAAAAGAAAATTACCTTTTGTATAGCATATGTGCTTCATTGATATACTGTGTAATGTACTTTATTCTGGACAAGACATTTAATCAGGAAGACAAGCCCTTTCCACTTACATGGATTCTATATGTTTCTTTAAAAAACATGCTTGAAACAACCTTGCAACTGTGGACTACTAGACATTCATTGATTATATAACTACAATAAACACAGGTTTTTAAAAGTGCATTATATGGCAATAACCCTTGTGAAGAATTCACTTTTACAAAACCCTCATTATAAGAGAGGTGCTCGATTTGAACACAGTGCAAGCGGCCAAGTTGTCCTGAGAATTTATAAATGTGTTCATAAGTTTACCTTCACGACGGGTGTGTATTACCGCTACTTAATGGCTTAATCCCTTTTTTGTCAACTAGAATCCTTTTGGTGTTCACTTCTGAATGTGACAGGAAAACATAAGTGCAAATTTCTTATTTCATGTGACAGGTGCCAGTAGTCGTGTAAATGTTTAACAGCTTAATCTGGAGATACTCTCAGTTCTGCTATAAGGTAGCCCTGCTCAACTCACAGTTGGCAACGCCAGACAACTGGTTTAGTAACAGCTCCTGCCCGTTCTTCTCCAGCAGTGCACGACAAGCAAAGAGAGAAAAGGCAAACTTGGAGTAATACTTTAGTGCTCAAGATTTTGCACATTGCAAATACCCTGAGAGGTTGCAGAAAGAAGACAATACAATCCAAACTCATTGCTGAGACATTCATTCTTCACTTCTCTGACACTGTGGCATACGTGACATTAACCTTTAAACTGACAGCCTCAGCTTTACATAATCTGTCCCTGCCTGCAATAGCACTCAGATTTGACATTTGCTAGCACATGAAAGAGTCTCCCCCAGAAGACAGCCAAGTAAGTGAGCCAAGTACTGCACTGGGCTCCAGCAACGTCCATTGTAAACTGGTGTCAAATACCAGACTCATAAGAGAGGGATTTTTCATGGTGTGCTAAGAGGCAATTCAGTGGTTTTGCTGATGGAAGAAATAAAGTAATTTGGGAGGGGGAGAGTGGGGGGAACAGTACTTTAAAACAGCGCCCTCTGTTCAGCACAAGTGCTTCTGCGTCTCTGTGTGTTTGTTTTCTTCTTTGCTGACAAATACAGATTCTTCTGCAGTCACTGAAGGTGTGTTTCAGCTCAGCCAACTTGACATCTACAGACTCTGGCATAATTTGGCACAATCCGCACTAATGCTGAGAATTTCAGTATGGCAGAACAAGCCCTGCAATGACAGTTTGTCACACCACAGGTAGCCTGCTAACCATAGCAAAAACATCTCCATTGACTATGAAGAGTACAGTTCAGGTATGTTATGTCCTATATTGTCATATATCATTTAGTCATATGAAGCCCACCATAGGAGGCAAAACACATTACAATTAGATAGCACCCCTTCTTACAAAGATCTCATTTTTTGTGCCAGATGAGGAAGACTGGGCTTTCAGTTCCCTGCCTTGATTTTTCTAGGATCTGCCAGATTGGTAATGGTCACTTCTCTAACCCAGATACAGAAAATAACACATGTGGCTGGAAAGCAGGCAGCATTCTTTCCTCTCTGTAGTTAGCAATCACACCTCAGCCTCACCTAGTCCTTCAAAACAGTTTCAACTTAAATGTTCAACCTCACGGTGCTCCAATACAAAGTTAACAGTCAATGCTCATCAGTTTCAAACAGGATTGAGTTTTCTCAGTACTCTGCAAGAGGTGCTTGGCAGCTCATAGAATCATCATTCATTACTTCGGTTGCTTTGAAAGCCAAAGATTAATGGAACCAGGCAGCTTCTTAACTTGAAATCCTGGCTTTGATAAATGGGTATCACAACTAAGTAGTAACATTAAGTTGCCAGACACATTAATTTTCTTGGGATTCCCGCACGTCCAGAATTCTCAGTAGACTTTTTGGACTAATATACACTTGGCCATGGGTTGCTTACAATGGTGATTTTAAAAACAACTTGTGATTTTGATGACTAAGCAGCAATCCAAAATAAGATGCCTGAATAAGTGGCCTGATTTTCATAGCACAGACCTAAAAAGGAGCTGTTCTAGTATATCCAGCTAGCCAGTTTTGAAAATTTATGTTACACATATGAAGCTATGAAGAAAATAATGGACAAACCTTTACTTACTAGATTTAAGCCTGTTGCCAATCTTAAACCCCACTAAATGCACAGAATGGAAGTGGCAGAGCAAGAAGCATGGGAAGACTGCATGTAACAGTGTTACTGTGCTCTCCTGCTGTTCATGGATCTATGTAAGTATCAGTTTACCAGGAAAATCATCATTTTGCTTTGAAGTTCCCACTTTGTGTTGCAAAGGATGCAGTCTCGGAGTTCAAGTTCATATAGTGCTTTGACATCTTGAACTGTAATTGCAACAAAAGTGCAAAATTGCTCTGGTTTCCCTTAGTAAGAACAGGTGCCCAAGGAAGGGATAATTCCTGTACCACCACCTAGAGAAAAAGCCTACTTGTGCATCACTTGAAAAAGATGAGAACTTCACAAGATCTGCCTTACAGAAACTTTGGTATTTTCCTGCTGCCTACAAACACTTGAGATTAAAAAAAAAAGGTACCTTTTCTTAAGGGAAACAGAGGGGCTGCTAACACATTTTCATGTATTTTTTGCTTGTAATAACATGTAATTTACAACCCAAGTATTAGTGGAAATATTTAACATGGTTATGGTCTTAATAATACATATACAAAAATACAAGTACTTCCCCACAGTGTCTGCCATCCAAATTATGCATAAATGGAATAGTGCCCAGACTTAGTGAGATAATATAAACAAAATTAGAAACAAAACCAGTAAAGCCACACTGCCCATTTAGAAAACAGACAGTATAAAATGGTAAAATAGAGCAGTTAGAAATATTCTACGCAACCTAGAATATTACTAGCAACATGAAGGGTCTTGTTTTGCTCTCTGGTAGCCTGACAGCATCCCCTGGAACCATTCTGCACCGATCCATACAAGAAATCATGTGGGCTTTCAGAGGATGTAACTCAATACACATTTTGGCCCTTTTTACTTTCTGAGAGGTTTAGAACAGTTTGTACGGGTCATTGGCTACTTCCCTGTCCTGGAACACTCTGCCAGGTTTGGCAGGTTTCAAAACGAGACTGTTGCCATAGGAGCAGAGAGCCAGGCCAGGGAAGTGCCACCCAGACTACTGACAAGCTGTTCTGCATCCACTTCCTTTGCTCAGATGAAGTGGATCCAGCTATCCTCACATTCTCTCGGCATCTTAAGGGGGTGAGTCCGGCAGGTAAGGCTGTAGTTTTTGCCTCTGTTGTTATCCCAGTACTCCTGGCCATTGACTTGGTACCTTGCTGCAAACTGGACTACAGAGCACAGCTGAAGGAGGAAAGGAGGCACAGGGAGAAAGAAAGTGAAAACATCAACTTGATCCTGCCCGTTTTTCTCAGGGATGCTACTGTGCCAATGAGCACACACTTCATGGAGGCTTTTCCACTGGTTGAAGGTGTATCGCACAGACACCCGCTTCTCAAAAGCAACATTGCGAACCTGGATGGTGCCACTGAGTCCCAAATCCGAGCTGGTCACTCGTTCCAGACACACCTGTTGCTCCTGAAGTCGGGAGGAGAAATCTGGACAGTCTGCAGGCTGCTGGAAATCAGGGACCAAGCACTGCATGGTAAACTCCAAGTCCAAGCTGCTGTACCAGAGGTCTGAGTTTATGGAGAGCCTGGAAAGGACATGCAAGGGGATCGATGGATCCTCCCCAGTCTGGAAGACTTTCACTTCAGTGAGCTCCAAGCCCAAAGCATCAGCAAACCTCACCCGGTTCATACGACTCTGGCATCCAGGAACTTGACACTGCACTGCTGCCCGCTTCCTTCTTTCAGGCAATGTAGGCAAAGATCTTGCTCGGCGACGTATGATAGGCCGTAACGCTGGGTCACAGCTGGAGGAAGTGTTGCTCTGAAGCTTATTTGGCTGGGGCCCCCCCTTGGCTGGGGTACTGCTCCCAAGAGTCATGTTGCTATTTGTATGGACTGCTGGGGGCTGCTGCTGCCCTCTTCCTGGTGCTTCATTGGCTTGTAGCATGTTCTCATAGAGATTAGAAAAGTAGCTGCGATTCCTCCGAGGACCACGCACCTCCATTCTTAACTGATGACAAAAAATCAGCGTTAACACTACAAGTAATAATGAGTACTGCCTCTCTGAAGCATGTAACTGGAAATGGGAGCTACAGTCAGTAAGTATTTGTGGTTATTGCTGTTGATGCATCAAGAATCAGCTGGAACAACACAGCCTTCTGAACAATGAGCAGGAACCTGGAAGCTCTCGCAGTAGCTGGAAGTGAACCAGAGGCTCCAGAGGCTACTGCACTGTTTGGGGAGATGAAGGCAGTCTCACTGGCTGGCAAACTCGAGGCCGCTGTGCTGGCTGGCGGAGCTGTTGCTCAGGCTGGAAAGGGACTCAAGGCTATCACCGTTGATGCTGGAGGACCTGAAGCTCTCCCGCAGGCTGGACACTGACTGGAGGCTGTCGTGCTGGACACTGGAGGACTCCAGGCTGTCGGAGAGGTCGCTGGATGCCCGGGAGCTGCTGTGGTGGGCCCTGAAGCACCCTCGGCCGTTACCCGGGGCGATGGGGGCCTGCAGGCTGTCCTCACAGACACCGACCGACC
>NW_010099575.1:1238-3621 GCF_000699245.1 Pterocles gutturalis | reverse complement strand
CACCGGGTTTTACCCGCCCGGGCCCGCTGGTGGCCGCCGCTGAGGGAGGGGTCCCCAGCCGTGCCAAAGGCAAGTGCGATCTTCTTTCCTAAGTGTTTGGAAAGGAGCTGGGGAGAAAAAAAAAGCGCATTTGGGTATAAGTAGCTGTGTTTCGTGCTCTCAGAATCACTAGAGATAGGCTGCAGGGGGGAAGAAGGGGTTAGCTCTCTTCAGAGCATTTCTCACAGCCTTTGTAGGTTGTGTGCTGAGAAGTCTTCACACAGTCTGCCCTGAAAACACTCTTCTACACGTTGAACTGGATATCAGTTATATCTATACTTATTATATCTGGTGTTGTCTTTAGTAAATGTTGGTACGATTTCTTACAGCTTGTCTGAATTTTCTGAAGCTGTGCAAAGTCAAGTACTACAACTACTGTCTTATTTATAATGTACAGGTGAGTATTCTCAGTTCCTTATTTTTTTGTTGGTTTAAATTTACAACATGAAAGCAATATCTTATGTATTCTGCTTTGTGACAGAGGGATTTTATTATACAAACTGGTGACCCCATGGGAACTGGCCGTGGAGGGGAATCCATATTTTGGTAAGTACAACTTTTGTGTTATTTAATTGATAGAGAAGTTGTATAGGAGAATAGGGGTTCCACTTAGATTGGCTTCAGCAGAATTGCTGATGGGAAGTGAAAATACTGATGCATAAGCTTCTTTGATTGTCATATCTAAATACCTTTTTAATTCCTACACTGCCTTTGGCCATTCAGATTTTTTTTTCTGGACAGATTTTTTTATTCTATCTCTGACCTTAGAAGTGAAGTTCCAACTAACAAGTTTTTCATAAATGTCTGTTTATTTAAAAGTTAGCAAATAACTATAGGTTTGGTTTTGTAAGAGAAGTATCATAACTAAGTGCTCTGTAGAAGGCAAAATCATTAGCAGTTTGTTACTAATTTTATTTTTGTAACAAAATGTATTTAATTGAGCAGGAGGGGAATATAGAGGCTATACCTGATTTCCTCTGTGTATAAGAACCTAATCCTGTTGCTCTAAAAATTTATTTTAGTTAATTTTAGTCTTGTTGAATGTGTATAAGGAAATCACTTTTCTTCCTTGTTTAGAATGTTTTCAGTGGTCATGTACATAAAAGTTGAAATAATTCAAACAGCTAGGATGGAAGTTAACATAAGTGCATGTGTTCTATATGATTCCTTTAAAATTGTTATTAAAAGTAGAATTGAAGTTGCAGAGGAGAACTAAACCTGGAGTGCTGGAGAACACAGTGTATAGAGATAAATAGCTCACTTTGAACACAGACAGTGTTGCTAGACTGATATTAACTTTTCTAAGTCTGGTCTGTCAGAGCCTCTTAAATACAAAATCTTGAAAACCTGGATACATGGATCACCACTCTGGTGATCCTGGAAGCAGCATAATTGTGCTAAGCAGATGCAAATTTTTCTAGGTAAACTTGCCAGACCTGAGCTGTTTCTGCATATGGATCGATCAAGTTTATTGTGATATTCTGCTCTTTTGTAAGGATTGGTCTTCTGAGGCTCTTTGGTGTGGCAGATAGAGAAGTGTAGTGTGATGAGACAGTGGCAGATTCTGTTCTGCTACTAGCCTGGAGAATGGCAGTTTGTCTTTTCTACCTGTTCATTACTGCTGAAGTCCACAAAACTGGACTTTCTGTTCTTGCTACCCAGGAACCTGATGCAGGCAAATTTTGATTTGAATCCTCTCTTCATAGAGGCTTACATCTGCTTGGCAAAATGAGTTCAAACAGAACACTGTCCTTAAATTTGGTCAAATGTGTGTATTGACTGTGCCTCTGTCAGTTATGGAGTGAGACAAAATGAGTGATATCGGGATTAGAAGATTTAAAAATTAAAAATAACTGAACAACTTGCCATATCCTGTGTATCTCAGAGTACTCTATGCAGTCCTGTCTATGTGATAACCTAAGTTTATACAGATTTACTGGCATTCAATTTATCTTGGAAGAGAAATTTGTGACATAATTTATTGTGTTTTTACTGTGTGGATTAACTTAGTTTTACGGAACCTGCTTATCAAAATATGTATTTGCTTCATGCCTTAGAAAAATGTTATGTACTGCATTTGAAAACATACAGATACGGGACCCCCCCCCCCCCCCCAGCCACTGTGAAATGCCTCAGAGAAAAATCTGTTGTTCCCTGTAATATAAAGTGAATTATCTAAGTGGGCAGATCCATAAAAATGTGCGTGGATGCAATGTAAATTCTGGCTTTATGTGAATGCCAATATAAAAATGTTGAAGATGTTTTATATATTGTTTCACGGCATTTGTTTATCTCACTTTTGAAACTTCTTTGCCTTGTAACTTGTTATATATTATTAGTAGTA
>NW_010099575.1:0-1225 GCF_000699245.1 Pterocles gutturalis | reverse complement strand
TTACAATATTATTATATCTATTTTTTTAGTCAGCTGTACGGTGATCAAGCTAGATTTTTTGAGGCAGAAAAAGTGCCAAGAATTAAGCACAAGAAAAAGGGAACAGTGTCAATGGTGAACAACGGCAATGATGAGCATGGATCACAGGTAAGCATACAATGTTGGAAAGCCTTGCTACACGTCTAAGTAAAATAAAAGTTGCTTGAATTTACAAAGGAGGCATAACAATGATAGTGTCATCTCAATAGCATCATCTTGTAATATGGTCAAAAGGCTTGTAAAAAACCAGTCAGATAAGTATTTTGCGTAGTGTCCCAGGTGCCAATGGGTAGTTGATTACAGACAAAGAGATTAAAATGCTCAAATTCAAATCTTATCCTAGATTAATTTTATAAATTTTATTTGTTAGAATTCAGTCCTGTATTTTTTTGCTTTGTTTATTAATTTCTGTTAATACCTTGATGTGATTTTGATTAAATTATAGAATCGACAGGAAAAAATCCTGTAGTTAAGTGAAAGTGAAAAGTAAAGAAATTGGGTTTTAAAATAACCTTGAAACTTTCTGGTTATAACTTCATGGTAGTTTGGAAACTGAAATCATAGCTCGGTATGGTTACATAACTTCTACAAAAGTAAACAATATAAGTTTGCAAACTGAACAATATAAGTTTCCAGTTTTATCCAGTCCTGTTATAAAACAGTTTTTGAAAGTGTTCTTGTTCCCTTTGCTGTTCCCTGTTCACGTGCACAAAGTTTTTGCTGTAGATATATTTACAGCTATAATCTAATAAAGTTATATTGTTTCTAAGTTGTTATTTTAGATGCATTGTCACTTTTGTCTATTAAAATGCCTCACTTGTAATATCTACTTGTTTTAATTTTAGAAAGAGAGGGGGTTTAATAATGGAAGAGCAACTTAAAAAAAACAATGGTTTTATTCCAGCTAGAGCTTGTAATATAGGGAGTTAATTTTTCTGCTTCCCGGCATTGTAAGTATAAAATTGTTTGGGTGGGGAGTTTAGGAAGAACAGATTACATTTATATTTACATTTAAGAATGCAGCCTGCTAGCATATACACATATGTGGGAATGAATGCAGTTCCCAGGAACATTATTGCAGCTTCTTTCTTGGGAAAGAAAAATTCCAGTAAGCAATTATGTGGAGTTGGCTTACAGATATAATGTAGCTTAGTGTACTGGAGAAGTGGGCCCGTGAGAACCTAAT
>NW_010099574.1:0-16762 GCF_000699245.1 Pterocles gutturalis | reverse complement strand
AAGTTCTTTGCATGCCAGCCGTGCCTTTGTGTCAGAAAGTGGTAATTGTGTTTTACTTTTACCCTGGAGATTTTCTCATGATATCATAACTTTGCTGCAACAGGCCTATCGAGATGAGTCTTGCTCCCAGGCCGCATCAAATCCATAGGAAAGGACCGTATAGTCTAACTGGGGGTGTCATGTCCTTAATGACAAGGTTGAGACAAGCTGATTTTCTAACCGACTCTTACAGGGACCCCACATCTGAACACAGTACTCCAAGTGGGGTCTCACAAGAGCAGAGTAGAGGGGGAAAATCACCTCCTTCGACATGCTGCTAATGCTTCTTTTGATGCAGCCCAGGATATGGTTGGCTTTCTGGGCTGCAAGCACACACTGCCAGCTCAGTTCAGTTCAGTTCTCGTTTCTTTTTCCAAGACCTTTTTTTTGTTCATAATCATCAGAGATGGACTTGAAAAGTTAAACAAAAATGATTGTTACAGCCAAGTATATGTAATTTTTATGCATGGTGAATCCAAATATGAAGTTTTGTTGCTCTATAATGTGTTTTGTTTGGTGTTTTTTTTTGACTCACAAATTACTTTACTGGACACCTACTTTTTTATTGGAAAGGTCAAAGAAATTAGAAAAAAGTATTGTGTGGACAGTGAAAATGCCTGCAACACTTCCAGGCAAAAGATTTCCATAAGATAAATTCTACTGATACACAGTATTCCTGACAAATTTTCTTACATCTTGTTCTAATTTACTGCCTGGGGTAAACCAGTTGAAGTTGCATCCCCTTTCTTCTGTCCCAAGTCTATTCTTCACTTTGATGTTGCCTGTTCTGCCAGGACACTGAGATTGTTGAAATAGCCACTTTTTTGCATGTTGGAAAATAACCCAATCAGAGATAGGAGAGGAGTGACAGGAGAGGGGGAATTAAAAAAAAAAAAAAAAAAAAAAAAAAAAAAAGGGAAAGCAAATTGAATAGCAGGTGAGGTTAGTTATTTTGTTTTGATCACGTCCATAAACAAGTCTCAACAGCTAGGACGATGTTATGTGTAAGGAAAGAGAAACTCCACAATTTCCTTATCTAGCCTCTGAAAAAATGAAAAGTAGAAATGGTGGATTGCATACCTATACCAGCTTCTACTACTGCACCTTCCCAGGTTAGTACTGCTCTTCATGTCAAGCTTCTTGTGAAAACAGCCACAAGAATGGTAAAGAAAAAGAATAGGAAACTCTTAGATACATCATTAGATCCATTTTCTACACTATGTATGTATAAATGCTGGTTTCCTCTTCTAGGTCCAAATGTACACTCAAGTATATAAATATCTGTGTGCGTGCACGCGTACCTGTGTGTGTCTATGCACATCTCGTCAAAGAATGATTTCCACAAATGTAGAAACCATTTTAATATGTACTCTGCTGACTGATTTTCAGACAATCTGTATCTGGTTAAAGGAGCCATGTCCTTTAATCAGTCCGTATTTCAGTACTCCATTCCTGTTCATATAGATCTTTGATTTTAAGAATAATCTGAACTCCTGTTGAAACCATGAGTCTTGAGCACTTGCTAAAAATCACCCATAAGCTTAAATGTTTTGCTGAATGGGGAGGAACTTGATCTAAAAGAAAAACAATATTAATGTAATGAAAAGGAAAACCAAAATGAACTGTTATCAAAAACAGAGATGAAATTTATTTACTCTGTGGAATTTACTGTTGCAGAACTCATGAAAAAAAGGAAGAAAATTCCGCAGGCCATTTTTTCCAGTTATAATTGTATGCTTCGCAAGTAGCTTAACAATATCAAAGGGATTGTTCAGTAATTAAATATTATACCCAGCTGGGTACTGAAATACCATCAAAACTACTAGGGTAATCAGCAAGGCAGATTTAGTACACTGAAATACATCGCTTAGGTGTTTAAACCTGAAAGAGAGAAAGGTGAACAAATGTGGTTATTTTTGCAAAAATACCTGTAGCAATAAGACCCTTGGGGAGCAGTCCATTGTTAAGAGTGGCTGGTTGAACATTTTATGACAATATACATATTACTCCTCTGATAAAGCACTTGTTGTGGTATACCACCACATGTGTGAAACAGCTGACAGAGCTGAAAGCCAGAGAGAGCCAGAGCAAAGCTTGGCCTCATGCTCACGCAGTGGGTCTGCAGAGCACCTGCCTGCTTCCCTGCCCAGTGCTGCATGCACTGGTGGGGCCGTGTAGGACAGAGGAATGTAAAACATAAGTCAAGCCAAAGAACAGGTCAATTAGTTAAGACAGACCAGTTTTTCTTTGAGACTCAAACAATTCACACTTTTATGTCCATAGGCAGATCTCACTTTCCTTTCAGAATTGCTCTCTGTAGTCACAAAATACAAAAATTTTGTTCACTCTCCACTTTTCAGTGTATGAGTGTTTGTTCCAAAAAACAGTATGAACACATTATTGGCTCTAATTCATTGCAAGTACAATGGTGTGAAAATCACAACAAGTAAAAAGACCAGGAAAGGACCTTAAGCAGCAGTTCATGACCGGTTACCTACATTGACTTCTGCACATACCAGCCCCTGGGGACAACAGACTCGTTGCCTCCAACCTCCAATACATGTTGACTGTCAGGATTTTTTCAGTTCTGTTGCCAGCTAATGTATGGTGTTAAGCAGACTGCCAGTTTGTGCTGTGCTTTGTGGAACAGATGATTTGGAAAGACGTCACATTTTTTCTTGTTTTCTTTTGACTTGCTTAGTTACATCAGTTTTGATTTGTTTGACTCTTTTGACACCAAGATATTCAGAAAACTAATTGTGTCCGAGGAACTTTAAATTAAGGAGCCGGTTGCTGCTCACTGAGATACCACACAGAAAACATTATTTTTTTTCTGAGTATTCTAAGAGAGAATTGAAGGGGAATGAGCCTAAGGAATGTGCAGTATATACGGATTAAATCATGATTTCAGGTGCTGAGGGAGAATACATATTTGTTTCTATCTATTAAAGTTTCAGATACTGAACAAAACATTGTCCAAGATTTTCAAAATCCAAGAATGATTCATGTTTCCTAATTAAAAATAATATGACCATATTTCTGTATCAAAAATGCTGATCCTCAAATTTTTGATAGAAATATATTGATTTTAGTAAGACGTTGTATACTATTGCAAGTATTTTCTTCCCCCCCCCAAAAAAAATTATAACTTTTAAGTCTCATAAGATTTGAAGGCATATAAGAGTCTTTTGATTAAGTCATTCCAATAAGTTTTAAAGGAGATGTTTCATAAAGGTTTTCACAGAAATGTCAACATTTTGCCTTTATATGCTTATTTGGGAGGAAAGAAAAATGTCAAATGTCAGAATTGTAGCATAAGGGAAATGTCATATTTGAGCATCCTTACAGTGTACTGTCCAACCTGACATGCCTTAAAGAGACCTGATTACAGACACTGAATACTCAAAGTCTGGCCTTTTAGCTACAAATGAGAAGATCCCTGTATTTCTCTGGAATTCTGTGGTCTCCATGAGGAGATGTACCAGTGATGGAAACCAGCATAAACAGTCTGATCTTGTTTCATCTTTCATTTCACAGAGGTGCCTGTGCTCACACATCTCATATCTCAAGACAAGCCAGCCAGAGACTCCCTTGTGCTAGCTTTTCTTTGAATGACTTTGTCTTGGCTGGCCACTGAAGAATAAAAGAGTGGTGGGATTTCTTCTCCTTTGTCCTTGTCAGTCAGGTTTTGACCCTTCCTTACAGTGAGACCTGCATTCAAGTCTTTCTAGTCACACTGCTGTTGTGTTTTGCTTTTCTGATAAGCTACAGATATTAAAACCCTTTGTCACAAGCACCCATCTTTTCCAGTTCAGTGTTGGATTCGTCTGTTGCACAACACAGGAGCTCAGATCTTCCAGAAAGACTGAGTGGAAACTTCTGCTCCTCCTGGGGAGCTGCAGTGAACTGACAGAAGTGTAACTCTTCACAGCAAATGGCACTGGTGCCACTCCTAGGCAGAGAGGATCCTGCTCAGCATGTCACACCATGGCTCCAGATGGCCCAGAAGGCTGATTAGAAGGAAAAAATAGATTTCGATAGCAGCTGAGGCTCAGGATGGAGGCAATGTCTGTTTGCCATCAAGACTGGGCGTGTTTGGATGAAGTGAGTTAGTACATTCAGAAATATTTCATAGGGTATTTCTTGACAATAATCTCTCTGTTTACACCTCTTGAGCACCTCTCTCTATTTCAGCAGCATGATGGACAGTGAATATCTCAAATAAGCAAATGTTCACCTTCTTAAGGATCGCAGTATGTAATATTTATTACTCTCCTTGATGTGTAGAGTTCTCTGGGTCAGGAATAAATAAATGTTTCAGAAGCAAGCTGGGGTTGTGTCTTGTACTGTATAACAGTAAAAGGCAACTTTATTTGTTTTTTGTTATTAGTTTTTATGAAACTGAACTGGAAGCAATGGGTTTGTTGCTTGCTAGCTAGTCAGTGTGCAGAAAACCACAAAAAGAAGAGCAAAATCGTAAGCTGTAGGAAAAGATATGTTTTAGGTATGCTGCTGCTGTTGCCTGCTTTTTTTTTTTTTTTTTTTCCCACAGTCTTTATCTATAATAGATGTTCACTGGCAGCATAAATTTAAAAGCAGCAAGGACATTACAAAATTTGGAACCCGAGTGTTAATTCATGCACAAAAACTACCTAGATTGAGTGCCAGTAAATGCCTGAAAATGGACAGAAGGAATTTCTTGTTGAAATTGAACTTTTTTCTTTGAGGCTCTTCAGTAGAAGAAACAATATCCGTGCTCTAAAATGTTGTAACTTTACTTGACCTTCACAGATTTGGTACAAGATTAAAATTTATACCAGGTTGTTACCCCAGTTCCACGAACATCCTGGCTTTTTCTTTTGTCAAAATTTTCACACATTGAATGCAAGTGGCTGACATACCCTGATAAAGCTTCAGCTTGCTCATAATTCCTGAAGCCTCCAGCAGCAATCAGTGTGTACTCATGTGGCAAAGGCTCGGCCTTTTTATCAACTCTCTTGACAGAAATGCTGTCACATCATGTATGTTCTTTTCTTAACCCCATGAATCTATTTCAAGTGGCTGGCAGCTATATCTCACATCCATCTACAATGTGGCGCATCAACCTAAAGGCACCATAACTTCTCTGTCTTCTTCTGCTTCTGCACAATGTGGGACATATGCGTCAGTCATCAGGCTGAGTCATGTACACAAAGCAAGAGGATGAGATGAGTGGAAACAACTTGCATATATAAGTTGTCTGGAATACCATAAAGCATCTTGACACTCTTTGGGCTTTCAGTACGGGATTTAAGAGGCATATGTTGTCCTAGGCTCTCCTTGGCTCATCAGGAGGCCGGTGTCACTCCCTGTGTGCCCTGCATAGCTTGAATCTGTGTCTGAAATTCCACAGGAGCCAGTGGAAGTGCCCAGTGTGAAAGACACATATTTTTTTTTCTGAAGATCACTTTTACCTACTAATGCGGATTACAAATAACCTATTTTTTGTCATCATACCTTATCACCTTTTCTTTCTCCAACAAAATTATAATTTTTTATCTGATAGTTGCAATGCCTGTTGGTTCTTAGCATCTATCAGGACTTTGGTTTGGACAACTCCATCTAAATCAGCTTGTTCTCCTAAAAAGAAGGAAGACTATTTGATCAGAAGCCAGGTAGCAGGTGTGTAGCTTCAGAGTTGATGGTAGTGGGCTGAGTCTGGACCAAAGGACAAGTCAAAACTGCAGCAAGGTGAGAAAGAAGTCGATGTCCGGACAAATAGGAATTAAGAATCAGAAGCTGAAAGCACTGATACAAGGCTCCAAGGCATTTTGGAAATTGCTGTGCTGAGTAAGCACGCAGGTGTGACAGAAGAGCTGGCCCTTAGGCCACTGTGAGACAGACCTGTATTGGGTTGGTCAATATGTGCTTCCTGTTAATGTTTGGAAACCAAAGGTTCACTACATTGGTCAGACGATGTGTCCTTACAAGATAGTAGCAATTTTTAAAAGAACAAAGGATGCAGAATGACTTGAGAAATATTCAAGGGTGGGAGTGGGAATTTTTTCTTTCAGGACAGAAATTGTGTTAAGAGACAGAATTCCTTTTCAGTTGTTTAAAACTCTTATGTTGCTCAATACATACGATCATTGAAACAGAAATGTGGAATCCCAGTATGAGAAAATAGACGCCTTGGAAAAAACATAAGATTTTTCGTTAAGAAAACTTCCATCTACCAGCACAGTTCTAAAAAACTCAAGTATACATATTTAGGTGTCCATAGAAACAAAAACAGCAGAAATACATGCTGCTGTGTAACAGTACATTTTGACCATTGGCTGAACTCACAGATACCTTGAGTATCTGCATGACTTCTCTACTTGATTCAGCTTTTTTTTCCCCTTTCTTTTTAATTTTTTTTTTTTTTTTTAGCTGTTCGGAAGTATTACTGCAGAATGTAGAGCTTTGTCTCTAAAAGTTTCTTCTAGTAGTGGATTTGATTTGTTGTACCTTGGCAGCAGATAGTATAAATTTACTTGCTCTTTGTGTCAATCTCATGCTAATAATCTAAAATAGAGAAGTCTGGACTGAAACAGAGCTGATTTTTTTTTTTTTTTTCACAGAATAAGTTAATTTGTACAATAACTCCTTCCCTAATTTTAGGATGAGATCTTTTTTCTGTCCTGTGTGTTTCAGTTGGAATATCATTAAGATTAGTTCCCATGTTTTCAGTGCTACATTGCTTTTGCTCTTTCAGCAATTGCACTATTACATTGGTTTCAACATTACATTGCATAGCATTTTTAACATACCTAAGTTGTGCAGTTCTGTCTTTCTCACTGCTTCCGTAGCAGGTTTTATTCACATTTGCATGCAGTATTCTATTTAACATATTCGTTAACAAGAATTAGTGTGCTTTTATTTATTTCTCTTATTCTGTTTTCTTCAGGAAAGTAGCAATGAAATCCTGTACACAGTGAACTCAGTAAGAGGCTAACAAAAAGCCTCACATTTTTGATGAATCTAGTGCACGTACCACTGCTGAAATATAGTAAACTGTTTTCTGCACAGAAAAGAAAGTTCATTTCATAAAGACTTATTTTCTGCTCCCCTTCTTTCTTGCATCTTTTAAAAATGTGTAAGGCGGTTCACTTTTTAGACTTTGACTCCTATCCACAGCCTTAAGGACATCACCACATGCACTCTCCAGTCCTCCTTGATGCCTGACATGGTAAGTCAACTTTGAAAGAATTGTGACCACAGAGGTCAGTTTTGTATTCAGGTACCAGCCTGTGACAAACAGGATCTGGTTTCTTGTCTGTTCCCAGTTGCTTTTTTTTACCTTTAGGAAGAGGAGGTCAGATTGACCATGTGTTGTAAGAAGCAATGGTCCTTCTGTTAAGCCTCCTCAGAGGAGAGAAATTGGAGGAAGGGAGGCAAAAGTGTCACCATCTGTAACTGATAAGAGAAGACAAGAGATGGCTAACGAGGTTCAAAGAGCAGCTGGCTGTGTCTGAGAGATGATGGAAGGAGCTTCCCAACTGGGCAGTGCCTGTTGCAATCCAGAAAATCACACAGTTAGGTGGAAATTAATCTCACAACAAGAATTTGCCCTGCAAATGCACAGTGAGCAGGGAAAGAAAATTGTTAAAGTTTGACTCTTGAGCTAGTCTATTTTTCATCTGCAATATTTTGCACTTGTAGATACCTCATTTCCTGGTCCAATAATTATCATTCACAGAGTGCAGAGCTCTTTATGAAGCCCTTCTTCTAACTCACACACACGTACTGACTGATGTATGTTTGCTGTCTCTCAGGGTATTATGGGGGAAGTTTATATGAGTCTTTTAAAAGAATGGAAGGGTAAAGATTAAACTACTGCATTTTCCTATTCAAAATTATTTCTTAATGTGCTAAAAATCACTTCCAGTAGTTTAGTGGCTACTGGGCTAATATACCACAGTTTTAGGCCATTCGTATACTCCTCACTATGCTTTTTTCACCTCTGTCTTTCTCTAGTGTGATAACCTCTTAATTAACAGAAGGAACACGTACAATATGTACAATTAAAAAATGGACAGTCTGTTCATGGTTTTTGCAGGCATCTTAACTCACACATCATATTTCTGATGTTGTCATAGCATTTCTAGAACAATTTTCTTTTGCTTCCATTAGCGTATACACGCCCAAAGATAGCCTAGTTGTTCAAATTGGTGGTGGCATCCTCCTTATAATTATTAGGCAAAATATAAAATAATTTGTATGCTAGCACAGTCAGTAGTACAGACCAATTAACAGCCATGTATCTTAGATATATATTTCCCACCATTGTTGTATCTTTAGCATCTAATGACCTCCAGTGCATAGACCTTTATAACACCATCCTTTGTCACTGAAGTATTATAATTTTACTAAAAGAAGAACAAGAGAGCATTTATCAAGCAAAAAGTAGTTTGTTGGAAATTAGCAAATGCGAGTATACTAAGCATCAAACTAATAATTTAATTGGGGGTTTCATATTCTTTTGTGGATACAGCTTATCAGCCCTATAATTTTAAAAAATTCCTCTGTTCTATTGAGTATTAGAGACACTTTTTCTTTTTTTTTTCTTTTTTTTTTTTTGTTTGTTTGGTGGGGTTTTTTTATTCTAAAAAGTGGAATTTTTATGAAGAGAACAAAGTCTGTAATTACAGGAATTGTATTGAAGTGTCAAGTAAAAGGACACCTACTGTGGTTAAGGAAGTGGATCCAACTTCTGACTGCTCAGCAGGCTTTCTGCATCACTTGATAATAGGCACCTTCAGCCTCTGCAAGTTGACAAGTCGAAAAACAAGTTGCTCCTTCCCAGAAGTGAATTTGTCAAAAATTCACTGGGCAACTTACGCCTGTTCCTACTCAGTACCTCTTCTGTGTGCATTATGATGTTTAGGCATCAATTATATACTGCCTATGGTTTAGGGGGACGTGGGATTTTAGAGTAACCTGAATGCCAGTATCGTCTCAGTTTTTTTCCCTGCAAGGCTTTTGTTGATAGTGGGTTTTTCTTAGTTCAGCCCTGTTACCTCTGGGAAATGCATATGATGGCTGTTGCTCTCACTTGCATACTATGTGCCACAGAAATCTACTTTGACCTTGAAGAGAATGCTAAAGTCTCAACTCCTTCAAACCAGGAGAAATGGGACCAACTAATAGAGAGAGGAGAGAAAGCAAATATTTGAAAAGTGAGCTCTGGAATAGCAGACCTCTTCATTAAGGGCATAGTGACTTCTCCTTGGTGTAACCTGTAACTCCAAGCGGTGTTAATTTAAGTTGTAAACATGCAGCAGGATAGGCAAAGGATAGGCAACACAAATGAGGATGCTGTCCTTAATACCATTTTGCTATTAAAGTGTAAAAACTTAGGCTGTGTAGCCTGGGGAATTAGTTTTATTGGGATCCTCAGCTAGACTTTGTTAACGACATGTCCAGAGGTGTAACAGGAGGAAACACACAATGTCTCCCAGCAGGCAAGCAACACTATATAAGGAAAATGTGATTATTTATCTTGTGTGAAGAGAACATTTACTATAGAATAAAACCTAAATGTGAAAAACCAATAGCACTTAGTTTCATAAAGGAAGAATAACTTTACTAGCACTACTATAATTATTATGCTTTGAGGAGCTTAGACACGTTTATCTAAACATGGATTAATAACTTTCTTCCTCAGTCATAGGCATTTGCACACAAATAAAACCATAAAAATGCCACTCTTTTGCTTACAAGTAAGTGAATAATCACCAGCAAATATCATAAAAGCTGTAAATTTTGTTAACTCTGGGCAGATTTGATTCCCAAAGCTGTGGATGTTGGAGTATTAAAGCAGCATAGGGCGTAGCCAGCCTAAAATATCCCAACACTGCTGATGATTTGAACCGATGCACTTTCACTTGCTGACAAGCGACAAGGTATTTGTGGTACACAGCCAGTGGAAGATGAACTCGTCAGCAAACACATAGAAAAATCAGAGGGACTTAACTTCTGTTTGGAAGAGAGATCAGCAGCGTGCTGCAAAGAGGAGTTTGGGACTGGTTATATTATTTAGTTTTGCTTTATTTGTGACTGGTGCAGTATCCTTGAGGAGGTTCGTAACTTTGCTCCTGATTCTGGTGGCTGCAGATTACAGTGGCCACACTTTGTGGGTGATGAGTGGGGAGGAGACACACATGGGGCTTCACATGGGGGAACCTTCAGGGACATTTCTCAGTTGTGCTGTGCCAGCTCTCACCAAGCACTAGGAGACAGAGCTACAAGAGACGACCGAAAGCATAAATATTTACCAAACTTGTTTTTGTGCATTGGCTTTCTTGGGGGAAGGGGAAATGCAGAAAGGTTGACCAGATCTTATTGCCAAGATTTAGCTTCATCATACTTTTTTTTTTTTTTCCGCAAGTCAGACTTGTCCGAGAAATCAAACAGCTGAGAAAGAGCTACTACTGAGTATATCACATCATACGATCTCTTTCATCTGTTGTAACTGTGATGCAGCTTGCATCTTTCTTTTAACTATCAACCTAAAACATCACATGTGACAGTGGAACTGGTTTATTTGAGAACATACTACCTTGTACAAATTATCCTGCATTATCTATCTGACTATTTCTGTTTGCAAATAAAGGTAGGACTAATAAACTACGAAGTCCCAACAGGTCTGTGCTATATTTATCTTTCCCTTTGCACATCTGTGTCAGTGGCAAGGAAAAGAAGGGTTCTTGGTACTTATTCCCAGAAGTGGATTCTCAAGAAAAAAAAAAAAAAAAAAAAAAACAGAAGCAACAACATCAACAAAACCCAACTGTGATTTTGGATTAATAAGAGCATTAGAAAAATGGTTTGCTGTAAAGTTTCTGTTTCTTGCTTATTACATGTAAGACAGTTTTGACAGAAAGAAAAAGCAATTACATTTGGCAACAAAAATGATCCATAAGGCAGCTTTCTAAAGCCAGCATTTCAAAGAAAAACATTTACACTGTGCTAAGAAACTGTGACTTAAAAACCTCTGCCTCAAATGCAAGCATTTTATAAGAAAAGTCAAAGGTTGTTTGCTTGTTTCTTTGTTTAGGGTACTTTTCCAGCATCCTTTCCTTTTAACTAGGGGCACAATGTGTCTGTATTGTTAGGAGTCTGTTAAGTTTTAACCAGCCTAAGGATCTGTCTTAACAGACCTAAGCCTTCTAAAGCACTGATGTTATTCTCAGCCTTCTCCCAACTATCTAGCACTGTGAAAAAGAAGCAATATGGTGCACTTCCATAATTTCCAGAGCCCCAGATTTTAGGATATTTATGACTAGTGGTAGTTAAATGCTTATAAGATTTGCAAGGGAGAAAGATGTAGACTTCATAGCAACAGCACTTTGTCTCATGTCTGTCTCCTTCCCCAAGAGTCAGTAAATCCCTACCCCATAAATATTTATAGTAATGCTGTATTGCGGTTTTGGAAATCTTCAGAGCTCTACCAAAAGAAAGTTTAGATTCAGCCTTTGCAGAGTCACACAGTCACAGAATCATTGAAGTTGCCAGGCACCTCTGGACATCATCTACTCCAACACCTGCTCAGACTGGGATTACCCAGACCAAGCTGACTAGGACCATGTCCAACTGGATTTTGAATACCTTCAGGGATGGAGACTCCACAGCCTCACTAGCAAGAGCTCTCTCCACTGCTTGACCACCCTCACTTAAAAAAAAAAAAAAAAAAAAAAAAAAAAGTTTTTGCATTTAAGTAGGATCTCTCTGCCTCAAAGGCACATTGCTGGCTCGTGTTCAGGTTGTCGTCCCCCAGCACCGACATGTCATTTTCTGCAAGAAAAGTTGTTACCCAGCATGTATGGGTGCCTGGGTTATTTTGGAATATGCAGGGCCACTTTGTCGAGCTTCATGCAGTTCCTGTCAACCCATTCTTCCAGCCTGTCCAGATCTTTCTGGATGACAGTGTATTCTTTTGGCCCATCAACCTTTCTCCCCAGTTTTGCACAATCTGTGAACTTGCTGAAGATGGAATCTGTGCTATTGTCCATGTTTTCAATTAGGATGTTAAACAGTACTGGCCCAGGTATCAGCCCCTGGGGTACACCACTGGTGACTGACTTCCAGCTGGCAAGTTTTGCCACAACATTTTGAGCCCAGTAGTTCAGCAATTCACCTCACCGCCCACGTATCTAGCCTATTTATCATCATGTGTCTATCAGTTTGTCTGTTAGAATGCTATGAGAGACAGTATCAAAAGTCTTACTAAAGATAATCAACATCCACTGCTCTCCCTTCAAACACCAGGCCAGTCACCTCATTGTAGAAGGCTATCAACTTGGTTAAGGATGATTTTGTTTTCATAATTCCATGCTGATTATTCCAAACCACCTTCTTGTCCTTCCTGTGTCTGGAAAAAGTTTCCCTGATCAGCTGTTTCATCACCTGCCCAGGGACTGAGGTGAGGCTGACTGGTCTGTAGATTCCCACATCTTTCCTTTTTGCTCTTCTTGAAGATAGAAGTGACACTTGCTTTTTCGCAGTCTTCAGGCACAACTCCCACTCATCATGACCTTTCAAAGATAATCAAAAGCAGCCTCACGACACCATGAGCCAGCTCTATCAACGCTTGTGGGTGCAGCCCATAAGGCCCCATGGACTTATACACGTCCAGTTTGTTTAAGTGCTCCCTAAACTGGTTCTTCACTGTTAAGGGCATGTCTTCCTTGCTTGCAGATATTCTCAGTGGTCTCAGAATCTGGGATTGTTGAAAGGTTGTTTTAACAATAAAGACTGAGATGAAGAAGGCAGTGAACACCTTGGCCTTGTCTATGTTCTTTCTCACCATGATTCATGACCCATTCAGCAGTGGTGCCAAATTTCCTTAGTCATCCTTCTATTTCTCATGTACTTCTAGAAACCATCCTTGTTGCCTTTGACATCCCTTGGCAGATTCAGCTCCAGGGAGGCCTCGGCTTTCCTAAACCCATTCCTGCATAACCGATGTCTCCATACTCCTCCTGGGTTGCCTGCCCTGCTGCTACATCTTGTACACTTCATTTTTATGTCTGAGTTAGTCAGGAACCATTCCAGCCTCCTGCCATACTTGCTTCATTTTCAGATTGCTGAGGTGGACTACTCTCAAGCCTGGAGGAGGTGTTTCTTGAGCATCAACCAGCTCTCCTGGATCCCTCTTCTTTCCAAGACCATCTCTCATGAGGAGTGGTTAGAGGTCCCCAGATCAAAACGTAAGGTATACTGCAAGTAATGTTTAGTTCTTTGATTAACAGAAGTTTCCAGGAGTACCACTCTCATTAGATATTTTCTTTAGAGATAGACTTCCAAGACACAGATTCTCCTGAACTTGTTGATGCTGGAGCAGGAAAAAACAAGAGAAATCACTGAATTCAGGCAGTAGTTTGCATTCGTGTCTTTGTAAATCCGTTCTAAGGTAACTATTGCTGTGGTAGAAATGTTAAAAAATAATACATGTGGAGTCTTCTCACTTCTGTGCTCCAAATATAACACACGTAAAGAGATAAAAATTAGGAGACTTTCTAACTGCTGGATGGATTATATTTGTTGAAGCTGGAATTATTCTCTGTAATTGAATACCCCTGATACATATTCATGTGGGCTGCCTTGCAATTAAGTTTCCAAATTCAGTACTCGAATAGTAGTTTTGCTAAAATATATTCTTTTTTTTTTTTTTTTTTTTGACTGTACTTCTAAAATCTCATATCCTTGCTCATCAGGAAAGCTTTCAGTTAATAAACAGACTCTGTGATCTACAATAACAGATCTTCTGTGCTGTAGAACATTCAAATGAAAAGTATTATCCTTACAGTCTTGATAAGGTCACATCTGTCAGGATAAATTGTTAGTTTGTGCCAGTCTCCAAAGATTTCAATTTACTTTCAGGTATAAAACAAGAATAGCACTACATGAGCATATTATAACTCAAATCTGATAAATATGAATTGTCCTTTTACTATAAGGGATGACACCTGGTTTGAAGAATAATTAATAAAAGGTGAAATAAAAATCAATGCTCTTTTTTCTCTTTTTAATTTTATCTGATATGTAGTGTTTGCCAGACTCAAGAGAAGATTTTTTTTTCAGTGATGTGCTTTCAGAAGTGATATTTAGAATAGACAACTTACTGTGAGGAACTTACAGAGAATTCTTTTTTTAATCAGTCTCAAGGCATCATGTCATTAATGCCAACGGCAAAAACAGACAAAATTTGTATTTTGGGTTTTTTGGGTATGCCAGTAACCACAAAATATAACAAGAAAAGTATCTTTCTGAACTATAAATGCTATTCTGAAGGCACTGTATCTTTTGATTTTCTTTTCAAGGACTTAAAATTCAGTAAAAAACATTACCTGAAGGGAGATTCTATTGAGCAAATGTGAGGTATTTGGATGTTCCCTTTTCAATGACACTAATAAATAAAAGTGATATATGCAAATCCCTCCCCTGCCAATTGTAGTTTTCCAACTCAGGCTCTCACACAATACTGTTAGGTCTGACAATGCAGTAGGAGAAACAGTCAAAGTACAAATTTCTGGACTTGAATAAATTGAACTGAATGTCACTGGGGTTAATCTCTCTCCTATCCTAGCAACTACTGGGTGTATTAACAACAACGGGTTTTTTCTCCATTCAACCAACAGAGTAGCTGATGCTGAGATTATATAAATTAGGATAGGATAACTTGTTAAAAAGAAGGATAATAGTGGCATCTTAAATCCAAAACAATAATCTGTAAGTATCTGTGCCATATCTCAAATAGATTTAATGAAATTAGTGTCTTATTGCTAGTTTTCTGGGATGGCCTGAAAAACTCCTTGTGGTTTTACCATTTATGAATCATGCAAATTGCTGCAAATTACTTCGGTAAAACCATTAACCTCTCTGTTACACTGGGCTCTGGAAGATGTTACCATTTTGCCTGTGTAATGTAGCAGCAATGAACCTGTCACTACCAGTGGATATGCTACTGTAAAAAGTGAAAATGTATTATACTATTAAGGTTTGCATTGCTTTATCTGAGACTTTAAACAAGCATGCTAATGCTAATAGCTGATATGAAATCCAGAGGAAAGGCAAACTGCATGTTGTGCATTTTCAGTCAGAACACATTTCTGACAGCCACACTCCACCGCCACAGCTCCCAAGAGCTGTCTCTGGGAGCTGCCCAGCAGCATGAGTGCAAGCCCCAAGGAGGCAGAAGACAAGGGAGTGTTTTTCAGCACGGACATGGTTTAGTGAGTTAGGTGGTGTGGGTTGACGGTTGGACTTCATGATCCTTGAGGTCTTTTCCAATCTTAATGATTCTATGATTCTGTGGAGGCAGTCCTCTCCCAGCTGTGCCTTTAACGATAAGACTCCTGTTTGTTGCATCTACTCTCAAAGTTGTCTCCCCGTGTGTGTATCTGTGCAAGTACAGTAGATTAAAAGAAATACAGTACACATGCATGTTCTTCGCTTTAAAGTAGAAAACTGATCAATTTATGCCTAATCCCACTGGACCTCTATTTGCTTCACTCACCTGCTTGCTTGTGAAGTAAAACAGACAGCCCTGTGTATTTGCTGCCGAACGTATTCTGTCATTTTTCCCTGCATCCCTGTATTCCAGTTTCATGTTGTTCCTCCTACTTCCCACTTTTCCTTTTTTCCAGGTATAGAAGAGGTGTTTCTCTAGCCCAGGATGGTATTTCCTGGGCTACAAAACAGCCAAGCATCACTGCATGTGTATTTGCACACTGCTTCTGTGTTTATCTTGCATGCACATGTAGCAACATTTGTGTTTGCAAATCCAGAATACTAAGGAGTTTTATTTCTAGTATCTTCAGATCAGTTTAGTATCATTTGGCACACTGTGGATGGTTTCCATCTAGCATGTTAGAGAAAGCTCAGCTACTTCTGACAAGGAAGCTGCAGCTCTGAGGCAGTTGATAACACTTCCTTCTTTTCCTTAGAAGTTCCCAGTGGGGAGTTCATTGTTCATGCTTGAGGCTGCAACAACACGTGAGCTGGTTTTCTTTACTCTTTTTACTTTTGTTCCCACTGCAGTTCTTGTTGTAACTAGTAGTGAGATTGCTCCAGTAGGATTAAATTGAGTCCTTAGAGCAACCTCTTCTCTGTGACACAGTAACAATGAGTAAAAGGCTGTGTGGGAAGATCGACATGAGTTGGAAGTGTAGATAAACTTGCTTTCCTGTTCCGGGATTAACAACAGAAGAAAACGGGGCTTCATTTTCAGAGGTGGAACCAGATGTTGGGGTGAGGAGTTGGCATGTCCACAGCAGCTGGGAACAGTCTTGAACTTGAGCACTGTGAGAACAGAACCTTGCTCTCAGGTGGGACCCCCTCCACAGCAATGGTGGAAGTCTCTTGAGCATTCCACAGGCAGACACAAATCATAAGCTGGCTTCCTGAGGTGTTTTTGAGGTCTTTTGATTCTTGCCACTTGCATCTGTGAGCCTTTGTGCAAAAGGGTAGACAGTCAAAAACCGTTCTGACCTTCTTGTGGCTCTTCTGGTTTCCTTTTTATTTCCCTAATTCTGACTATTGGGCCTGTCCAAAGCAGCAACATCTGCACTTGGTGATGGTACCTGTGGTTTCCTGGTCTCCTTTCCACATTGCTCCTTCCTGGGCAGAACAGGCTTCCTCTTCACTGCCCTGGTTTCTCCATGACTAATTGTCGTGGGTTAAAGACTGCTTTAAGTTA
>NW_010099573.1:26943-31129 GCF_000699245.1 Pterocles gutturalis | reverse complement strand
AAAAACTGTCCCCGTGGCTTTGTAAACCACGACAGTCACCAAGACAGACCCTCCAACACTCACATGTGACTCTGCAGCACCTGTTCCTGTTGTCTGCCTACGTTGCTGGAAGGGCTGTTTAACCCACGCACACTGGTGCCCACCCATTTTAACAAGTCATTGATATGCCTTGCTTGGTTTTCTACAGCACAGAATTTATTATGAGACTGGCAGACATTCATTTTTTGCCTGGAGGTACACCTCACGTCAAGGCGTCTTGATAAGCTTGCAGAGCAGTGGTACTCTTACCTTAGTGTTCACATCTCTGCTGCAGTCCAAGTGACCCATATACAGTGCTACAGCTGCTTCAGCATTCTCGATTTTCTTTTTTTAAAGCCAGCTCTATTGGTGACTAAAGCTTATGCAAGTAATCTAAAACCTCAATATTTACAATATAAAGGTACCACAAGAAAACCCTCTCAGACCTTAAGCTTCTGTAGGATTTAATTTGGGGGAATTTTATTTGAAAATGCAATACCCTACCCCAGCCCCCTTTCTTTCTTTCTTTCCCATGTACAATTAAAAGAGCGGATCTTGGATGGAAATACACTATTTATAAAAATGAGCTTACCTCATCAACCTTGATTAGAAAGCAATAATTTCTAAAAGGAGTCAAGTAAGGTTTAATCTTATTGTTTCCTCTAGGCCTGAAATGATAGAAATTTTCAGAAATTTTAAATAAAAAATGAAAAATAAATATGTGACTCAGGAAATCAGTGCATCTGAGAACTACTTCAAGGGCTGTTTAAAAAAAAATAAATTCAAAATAAGTCATCCTGTTTGAGGGTTGGAAACCTTACAGAATGCTTAGAGGAAGCACTATCAAACTATGCTCCCTTCTGAGTTTTACTACAGCTATGGCCAACTGCAGCTCTACAACAATAGGCTTACACTGAAATATCGCAGTGCTGAATCAGGTCATAAGCATCATTCCTTTACACTGTTATTTCATTCACCTTTTTAGCTCATGCTCCTTGGCACGACAGTGGGATATGGTCCACACAAAATAGGTTTTGATTTAGTTAAACTGGTGCAAGACTTGGTCACTCAGACCAATTTAAATCTGCTCTGTTTCAATTTAGTTTAAGCCATTTCCTGAGCAGATTAAGCAAATTAAATACAAACCAACTTTAAATAGACTCCAGTGTTTGCACTGGCTTATCTAATTTGATTTTAAAACACACCTTCAATTAGACCAGTGCAATTCTGAGTGTAGAAAAGGCTTTTCAAGGCAGAATTGCTTGTCCATTACAATTGGATAGTATTTTACTGCCCTGTTGTATTAGTTGTGTACAACTGACCTGTAAAATGCAGTGAAAAAGCAATGCTATACCTAAGAAGTGTGACAGTAGGTTAGATTTCAAAAAAATGCTGTGTCTTCACCATGGCTTGGGGCAGTCTGGATGTGGGAAGATATCTGTGGCCTGTCAAAAGGCAATGTTTTTACAAGGAAGATGTGTTTCATTTAAGAAAAGGGCCACTCTGTAGAGAACCGATAGCAGTTGGAGAAAAAGCACTTGTACCTGTGCCTTGGGGGTTGTTTCAGTCCTCTTTTTACTTTGTTTCCATCTTTTTGACTTGGCTGTTCTGAATATTTCTCACAACTTTGTTAACAAGGGAGACATTTATTTTTTTTTGCTGGAAAGATTTTTTTTTTTTTTTTTTTTTGCAATGTGGAGAAATATTATAGGAAAACTTTACTCAAAGAGAATACTTGCAGTTTGTCCCAGGGTTAGAATTGTGACCAATCTATCTCCATGAGCTTTGTTATGTATACTCTACTAGTCACACAAATTCTGTGCTTGATTCAAACTCAGAA
The DNA here is from genome assembly GCF_000699245.1 of Pterocles gutturalis. Lineage (NCBI taxonomy): Eukaryota > Metazoa > Chordata > Aves > Pterocliformes > Pteroclidae > Pterocles > Pterocles gutturalis. Next base: position 29,271 of record NW_010099573.1, on the reverse strand, counting down.
ATTTGCACAATATTTTTGGTTAGCAGCCCAAAAGTATTAGAAACACATAATCTTCTCTAAATAATTGATGCTCCAAATAACAAAGTAGCCAGGAAGCCTATGCATTGTTATTGCTGCTTGGCTAGCAGGGAACTGAAATGCAGGGAAACACAAAACTGAGATCCAGCCCACCTCTCCTATGCATCTTGCACGTCACCAAGCTGCCATGCACATCTATCTGCAACATCTGCCTGGTCTGCTGGGAGAGGTGTGTGGGAAACAAGAGGGATAGAGAGGGATCCACCCAGGATCACTTTTGTTCCTCCATCATTCTCCTGATTCTTCAGGGATATTGAGCTCCTCCTGGGCTGATCACATCTTCGTAAGCAAAGTGGCTTCTTCTTCCTTTAAGGATTGAGAGAGTCAATTTTATGTGCCAACACATACTAAGGACACAGATTATCTAGTTTTATTTTGTTGTCTTTCATATCACTTTTGACTAGGTCAAAGCAAAATGGATGAGACTAACCAGGTGTTAAAAAAAAAAATAATTCTTCTCCATAATATGACATTTAAAAGGTTTTGTTACTGTGTCTTACAAGTCTGTAAGAAAAAAAAAAAAAAAAAAAAAAAAAAAGCCTTGCAGGCTGTCAGGAATATGCAAATTTAGGGATGGTGCCTACTGTTGCAGCAGGAAATTACCGGCTCCCCATGCTACCCCGCAATGGCCCAGTGCTGTATAAACAGTGGAAGAAGAGACCCCTCTGCTTTGGAGAAGGAGAGGAGGGTATTCAGAGCTGTTATCCCTGTGCTCTTCCCATCATCTTGGGAAAGCTGGAGCAGAAAAGATGTTGCCTTAAACACTTCCTGGGGAGTAAGGTGGAAAGGCTGCATAGAAACTTTGCAAACACTGTGAGGAGATGAAGTAGCTATGGAGGACCTTGACCAACAAGTATAATCTAAAATGGCATAGACATAGCCTACATAGTTTCCTCCATGTTTCCCAGGATAGCAGACGCAGTTCTCCATCCCCAAAAAGGCCAATGAGACCAGACCAAGCTTGGTGCTCCTTGGGTTGGTTGACTAGTAGCTAACTCAGGTATTTCTGCGTGGTGCAGACACACCTCACCCGCTGCGTGAGAAAAGTCAGTAGCGCTGCATCATTCCACTTGTTGCTTGGTTTCACTGTAGAAAACGCACCTAGAAGTGTCTTCATTTGCATACAACACAGATGCAAAGCACACTTTCTTTTAGATTTGATGAGACACAGTTTGCTGTCCAATGTCACACAGGAAGTGTTATGTGGGAGCCTGCAGCTGTTCTCCTGTTGTAATTACTGAGACGAGCCCGTGGAGCCCAAACCCCACAATACAGTGCCCTATTGTGACTAAGGGATGTTTCCTTTCATCAAGATGAAACAGAGCATATTGGAACCTGAAGCCTGGAGGACTCCCAGATGGATAATGTACCTGTGGTAGTTAATTCGAATTGGTTGGGACCCTGACAAGCTGCCAGTGTGCATAACAGGCAGAGGCTGAACATGCCCTTGCTTAGGATACTTCTGTAAAGCATAGAAGAAGTTACGAGAGTGCAGCCAGATACATTATAACAACCCGCAACCCACCTTGTAATTCCTGTTTTTAAAACATATCTGTATGAGTCAGAAGCAGCAGAGAGAATTCAGCTGCTGCTGCAAAAAAAACACACATTCAAGACCCCTTCTTTTACTGTGGGATTAAAGCCTGCAATCCTCCATACTGGGCCGTTATTCCTTGTGTTGTGATGGGGCCAAGATTTCCAAAGGATAGTCAGGGCTGAATACTATAAGCACATTAGGGACCCAAGCCCTGGCCCCTGAAGCTGAGCAGCTCAACTGGTAAGGTGTAGAAGGATGGGGTGAGAAACAGAGGCATGGAGAGATGGAGTGACTTCTGCAAGATCGTGCAGTAAGCCAGTACCAAACACAAAATTAGATGAAAATTAAATCTAGTTTAAGAGGCTATTCATTCACCATTGAGAAACAGATGTGAAACACCCTTTGGTGGAGCTCAGACCTGCTCACGTACACGTGTAATGAAGGCAGGATAGAATTTCATTCTTCAGACAGAAATACCTCAGCAAACCAGCCATGCTGAGACTCCCACTCTTTCTGTCACAGGGCTTATGATGTCACCCCTATTCAAAATTGCAGTGAAGACTGAAAGCTGGACCACAGTTTGTCCTTGTTCGTGACACAGAAAAAGCCTGGGCAGAGCAGATGTGGAAGAAGAATTGCAGGGACCAGTCTGAGGACAGGTAAACATAGCTGAATGTGGAGGCAAGTGCACACACTCTTGCTTTGTTAATCAT
>NW_010099573.1:0-26912 GCF_000699245.1 Pterocles gutturalis | reverse complement strand
GGTAAAGATCGTTGTTCTTCAAAGGAATTGATCCTAGCTACCACTTGTGTCTGTGCAGAGGCTCCTGCAGATGTCAGTGGAGCTGGATCAGGCCTTTAGAGAGAGCTGGTGATATTCTGGTGAATAAAAATATCTGTGTCCAGTGCCCATAGAAAGCTGCAAAGATAATAGTGCAGTGCTCTACAGGACTGTGAGTTCACACTCACAGAGACACTTGGCTTCACACCAGCAACACACCCACATTATTCTTGCAAACTCCAGAATGGAAACTTTCCAAAAACAATACCACAGAATAAATATCTGTCCTTCTCTTTGCGATAGCCAGTGGTGTAGTTAAGGGCAGAGTTGGTTAGACAGAGTATAATCACTTTTTATTTTTGGAGGCAAAAGTTTGCCTGTTTTTTTGGCAGCTGTAAGTGTGGGTACGGCAGGAAAAAAACCCAACAGCCTTATTTATCTTACATAGCTTCCAGCCCTCTCACTTACCAAAACTGCCTCCGAGATGATATCCTCTGTGTACACCACAGTATACATGATAGTGCTGTGGGAGAACCTTTGATAATATCCCAATTGCTCAACAAATCAAATTTCATCTTTGCATAATTGGGATGCTAATTAAACAAAACAAAAGAAAACCTTTGCCTACAGACTCCTTTTCTCCCCTTGCAGGACCTATTCTTGCCTGTACCAAGCACGGCTGGTTCTCTCAGTCAGCTCCTGTCTGTCTTGTCTGTCTCTGAAAAGCATGAAACATCATCGCTCTTCACAAGAGTTCATCTTCATGGCTCAGATTTACAGAATTTGCAGCCACATTGACGTGGATGTACAAGTGACAATAGCACTGTGGTAAGTTTTTTCTGGCAGCTGGCTTGCTGAAAAGGATGAAAACGGAACAGTGAATTTGCTGTATCTGCATCAGACAACTGTCCAACAGTCAAGGTTTTCAAAAAGAGCTGCCCAAAGGAAGAGATTTTTGGCATTTGCAGGATACATCAAAAGTGGTCTTTTTCCTAAAGAAGCAACCAAAAGTAGCGTTGGGAGAGCGGTGACCAATAGCAATTAACAGACAAATCTCCTAAAATATGTAAATAGTATTTCCTGGGCCTTACATGCCCAATTTATGGAGCTAGTCAAGAGATTAGGATAATAATTTATTTACATTTTGCTTGGGACTGCATTAGAATAGTAAGGCTTGATCTTACATCTGATGCAGTGAATGGCAACTTTCTCCTGTCATTCATAGTCTTTGGATCAAGCCACCAACTATCATTTGGCCTGTTTTACTCAAAAGCCAGAAAATGTTAGAGTAAATATGATTTTGTTTTGCTTTGTCCTGTTGTGCATAACCAGTATGGTTGCAAATGTAAGGGGAGAAAATATTTTTCCAATAAACAACAGTTTTTCAGTGATTTTTTATAAAACATGTTTCTAAGATAACTTGTTTTCACTGAAATTTAAATCACCTTTATGGGACAACATGCCACTAGTGAGAGGTGCCTTACTTTTACATTCCCTGTCTTTGCATGTTTTAGTTAACTTTAATGTTTCAGGAACATGGATTCTTCTCCCCAAAAGTCTCCATGGTTTATTAAGCAAAAGAAGGGCACAGAAAATAGCTAGATGTATTGTTTGGAGGTTTACTTTTGCAAAGTTGGACAGTTTTTGCAATGTTTGTCAGGAGAGCTTCAGCGTTCATTAAGGAGCCTCTATCAAGAATCTAAGCACCCATTGCAACCCATTGCATTGCAACTGTGTCAAGAATCTGAGGACTCGTCACCTTGGGACCCATCCTTTGGGGTGAACAAGACTGGAGGAGACAAAGGTCCAACAACTTATTTGAATCATACTCGTAATTTCTCATAAGTTCAAGAACATTCCAATCAAAGACTGACTTTATTTCCTAAAAGATAAAGGAGGCCAGATTCAAAACTTGCTTGTCAACTGAGGTCCAAACTTCTCGGAAGTTTATTTTGGGGCTGAAGAGTTCTGCTCCTTAAATATCTGTGAGGAGACTCAGTGGCAAATGCAAACTACAGGAGTTATATGATGCTGTAATGTGTTTATCTTTTGCTATTTTTCCATGTTTATTTGAAAAGCACCCATCAGGATGACTCCACACACTTGGGTAATTATTTTAAATATACACACAGCTATGGATAAAAATCCAAGATATCTTAATTTGCTCTACTGCAACAGTTCCTGTGCCAAGGTAGGAGGCTCCCTCAACTTGCCATCTTGATTTGCTCAAACTGTCATCTCCAATAAAAACTACGAAAATAGATGCATCTTGCCAGGATCCCCCCAAGTCAGTGAATTTGAGGTTTTTCATACAAAGAGGGTGGAGGCTGCTCCAGAATGGAGAACCCTGTAGGGGAAAATTCCTGCTATCCGTGCCTCCTTCCTAAACAAAGGATCTCTTTGCCCAGGATTGCACCTGTGACAGCATCATGTGTGGGAGGAAGATCTCTTGAATAGCCACAAGCCAAACATACTGGCTAAACCCATCTATTCCTCTTTGACACTTTATATTCTGACTTATGTTCCAGTGGTTGTAAAACACTAGCCTTTTGGAGCTCTTCCACACTGGAAAATTGCATCATGATAAAACACAACCCTAAGGAATCTTGGTAACTAAGACAATGCTAAACATGCTGCTAAACATTGAACACAGACAGGGACTGTTGTGTTTAACATCACATCAGATGGTTGTGGTTAAACCCATGGGCTGACCAGCTGCCACAATGCTAAACATGATGGTGTCTGCCTGTGCTGAATATTTAACAGTGTGTTAGCAGCCCTAACTCTCAAGGGTCTTTTTTCTTGCATGATCTGGTTTTCTAGTGTAGGCAAACATTATACTGATATATGTGACTGTTGCGAGGTACCAGATTAACCAGATTGGAACAGTTTACATGGTACTCTGATTCATGTCAAGGACTTCACTCTCTTTAGTTGAGCTCCTGATGAGAGCAATTGCAAACACCATGTTAGTTCATGCCTTGCCTTTGTTCCTGCACAAAGTGTTCTCTGACCCCAGCACAGCTGGATTGTTATTGCACTGGACTGATGGTGAAAATAGCAGACACATGGCACCCTGAAAAACCTTGTTTTTTTACAGAGGTTTTATCCTAGCACAGGAGAAAGGGGAGACAAATGCTTGAATGGTATTTATGTACCAGCAAGATGGTGAGGAAAGAAATGACAAACATCTGCTTTCCTTCACGTGATTGGGCATGAGGTATTGGAAGTACTCTCAGCTCTGTAATGTAAAAGGATAACTCTAAGTTAACTCTACTAATGGATCAGTTCCAGAACTATTTCAGCCCCAAGAAATATGTGACATTTGGATGTCTTTTTTAATTTATTACCAGATATCAGACTCCTGCAGAAACAATAGATCAGTATGTGAATGGTCTAAAAATTAAGGCCAAGTTTGTGAGTTTGTGCAGCTTGACGCATGACAAACTCCCCACAAGACTACTGAGATGACCAGATATTTGTCTTTTGAAAGAGAAAATAAAAGCATACAAGTGAAACCAGTGCTTTCGCTGAAAATGAAGAAAAAAAAAAAAGCAACCAACAAATGACACACGTGGCTGAAAGGTAGGAAATGGAAATATAGATAAGTATCATTAAAATAGCATATGGTCTAGTAGATGCTTGGCTGTTATTGCAGGTTTTCCATAGGCAGAAGGGCTGTTTAGGGTCTTTCTCCTCACTCTGGCTGCTGATTTCACAGTCACTGAAAGTACAGCTTCAGCTGCACTACATAAAATGCCAAAGTTGTTGGACCTCAATATTTTAAGGTTTCTTTACACTTGACAAATTTTACTGAAATTAACCAGTGGTTTCTGTTATGAAGGCACAGAAATGAAAATAATGAAATATTAACTTTGTCTTACCTAAGAAACTAGGTAAAAATAAATGTGCTGCATTTTAGTTAATGACATTTTTTTCAGTTTTATATTTTTTGATTTTTTTTTTGCATTTTTTCTATAATTTTTATAAGGGAAAAGCAGTCAGTAAAGGAGCTGGTATTAGTAGCGTGGGTACAAACAGAAAAGAGAAATTTAGAAGATACAAAGGATAAATTTGAGGCTATGAAAAGAGCAATAAAAAGAGAGAATGAACATATCTGAACATTTCCTGCAAGCATGAGGGCTCCTCAAGATGGAAAGGGAGTATGCCCAGGCTGTGGAAGAGGAGGGTGAGCTCTGCTACTAAGTGGGCTGAAGAGGGATGAAATGGGAGCACAGAGAACTGTAACAAAACTAAACCTTATGTGGCATCCTTTTCCTAACTCCATCATCACTTATAAAACCCTAAACCTAGACACAGACCCTTCTAAGTGAAATAACATCCAAACTGGGGTTCTGGTTTTGTACATAACTGTCACAGTTTAAACAACAGCTTATATCAAGTGAACTTTCCTTCAGCTTTGTGGTGTTTCCAGTATTGTTGGTGTATAGTTGGGCTGAAGAGCTGTTCTTTCTGGCACTTCCTCAAACATTTCCTCTTCAGTGCAGACCCCAAGGAAAGCAGGCATCTTCCTCACATTAGACTGGCAGCTGGGCTTTTACCTAGGCTGCCACTTGACCTCAAAGCCTCTGCTTGCAAGGCAACTAATGTCACATAGATGAAGGTGCAATCCAAACCTCTCAGAAGTCTGAACAACCTGTGACAACACAGCTACAGAGTAGTTTCAGATGAAGTGGGAATGAAACTGAATATAGGGCTATTGGCTACAGGGACAATGAAGAAGATCCAGATTGTAGGAATTCTGCACAGGGGAAAGGGTGGGATAATGAAGAGGGCAGAGGGATTGAAACAGGTCTGTTCTTGCCAGCTTGTGCGAGGAAGAGGCAAGATGTCAGTGAGGCACTATCAGAGATATAAACCTAATCCAAGGGGAATTGGTTTGGGGAAGAGAAGATTTAGGAAACATCAGCATAAAGATGATAAAAAGGTGTTGGGAGACAATGAGGTGTCCCACAAGGAAAGTGCACTAGAGAGAGAGGGAAGGGCAAGTGCAGGTTGACACACAGGCTACTGGGCATGCCAGCTAGAATAGGAAGTGGGTGAAAGAAGTAAGATGATAGAAACTGCTGACAAGTTGGAACAGCTTGAAGAGGAAGGAGGGAAAGAAAAAAGGAAAGAAAGGAAGGCCATATTGGTAAGCAGAATAACAAAGACGTATGTATCCATGGATGGTCTTCGACAGAATTTGACTCCAGCTGAGAGTTTCCAGTGACAGGGAGTGAGCTGCAGAAGTAACAGGAACAATGCTCAGGTCAGGTTGCATGCTACAGAAAAGCATCTGAATATTCTGATTTGGGATGATTCAGAGATTAATGAGTGTGTGGAGCACTGGTAGACTCTGAAGGTGGGGTATAATGAGCAAAAGGGATATTTCATTCTCAGTGCATACCCACAGCTTTCACCATGCCAAAGGAACACTGTAAGTACTAGTGAGGTTGCATAAACCCCCTCCTTCAAGTCCTTAGCAACCTGCAAATCTATTGAATTAGCAACTTGGCTAAAAAAATCCTTATTTGACCTAAATTCCATTGCTATGTCTAAATTCAGGGCTTCCTAGCTCTCGCTGGACACTAGAAGTGCTTTGGTCGAAAGGCGCACAGGGACTAAACTGGAGTTTAAGTGAGATTAATTTGGGCCAAAGGGATTATGGTATGATGCTGTCTGAATTTCCCCTAAACACCAGACAACAATAGATCTAGTTCTGTATCCCTGGTCCCCCAGATCTTTGAAGGAGAAGCGGGTAGGTATTCTCTGAGAAGTGGCAGCATCTGTCTGCTTTCCTGACTCCAGAGTATGTAGTAGGGTGAGATGGTGCTGTAGTCCTTAGGATCTTTTATGCTCACCGTTGTATTCTGATTCTGGAAAGGGAAAAACTGTTGTGCATAAAGAGGCTATGTCACCTGAGCTCTGCAAGAAATGCAGCCTAAACACTCAGGATTTTCTGCTTGCAAAGGCATAGGATTGTGAAAACTTTTCTTGTCTAGCCCAAAAGTTATCATATCTAATGAGACAGCAGAGTAAGCCAGTGTAACTGTTGATGGATTTACTTGCTGAGCCAAAAAAGCCTGTAGGTAGTTAACCAATGTTTAGCCTTGCTGAATTTTCATAATACTGACACTGATAACCAAGTGTGACTTGCATGGCACAGGCTCATGGAAAAAAAGAGCTGGACTTGTCCTTTCTCAATTATAGGAAGCCTCTTAACCCCCAAGCGGTGAAAGATGTCAATGTTAAGATGCCAGTAAAAAGAGACAGCTGAAGGTAAAGCCATTGCTCATTTTCTTTGACAGAAATGTAGTAAAACTAAGAATGGGGTGGTCTGCTAGCGTGTGCAGTAGGAGTTATACCGTGTTCTCCTGAAATGTGAATCTGGGGCACAAGACCACAGAAAACAGAGAGAATATCACTGCCGTGAAGGAAAACTTTTCTGTTCAAGCATTTGGGTGACAGTTTCAGCACATTGTGATTAAGACACTACAGGAAGGTTAAACCAAGGGTATTCATGCTTTTATTTGTAAGTCTAAAACTAAGGCTTTTTTTTTTTTTATATTCAGGCTAATTTTTTATTTGACCTCTGGTATTCAAAGATTCATAGGGCTTGGCCCTTCTTTGTTGAATGAAAACTGGAACTGGAGTAGGTTTTAAAAGAATTTTCACTTGGTGAGTATGCTGTAAAACTAAAGCAAGCTTTCACTCAAGGCCAATTTTTATAAGATTTTTCCCCACAATGGGATGGATTCAGGTAAATATATATCTAATTAGAGGACCAATACTCAAACATTTAAGTGGTTATCTTCCAGGGATATGAAACCCAGTTGGAAATACTCAGTTTTTTAAATTTCTTGTGACTGTTCCAAATTTATGACTAGTGAGAACCTAATTAGATTATTCCCTCTCTTCAGGACTTGATGAATATCCCGTTATCAAGATATACGTGGTCTGACTCACCAGAGCAGGATGGCCACATTTCTGAGCTGCATACCAAAATACACAAACAGCTGAGAGCTATCAGTTCTCCCATCTGTCAGAGGGCTACAGGAAGGCAAGACCCAGGAGCAGGAGCTTTGCAGAGATCCCACCACCACACTGCCCACTGTCCTGGGCCTGAGCATGAGGCAGGCACCTGGGGCTACCAGGGGTGTTGGCCAGAGCTCTCCTCCTTGCCCACCTTCTCTCCCAGCTGGAGAAGCAAATTGCCCAGACCTGCCAGCCCCAGCTGCTTGTCACTTGACACAACCTCAGGGGAAGCTGCACTTAAAGTCTTTGCAGTCCAGTATAGCTTAAAAGAAACAAGATGTCCCTTCATTGCATTGTGTGAACTGTCATTAAGCATTCAGGGTACTAAATTTGACACGTTGTGGCACATAAGAGCTTCATGCAGCCAGTCTACACTGGATTACCCAACTCAAGATTAAAAGCAAAACCACAGAATATATGTAGATTTGGCTCTAAGAACATAAATTTTGAGTGTATCAGAGAGGGGAGAAGAAGCCAGTGGCAATTCTGACAGTAGAGCAGCAGTCCTCCAGCAGGCTCTCTGCTGATTGATGCAGACAGCATGGTGCAGTGCCACCTGGGCTGGAAATGCTTCCAGATCCAGAGACGCTGGTGTAGCGCCTCGCTGGGCACCTCCACAACCACAGGGCTCTTCATGCAGTCTGCATGACCAACTTGCTGTAACTAGGTACAAACGGCTCGAGATGCCTTGTGATTGCTGTTGGAGTCCTTCCTTGCTATTAAAGTCGGTTTTCTGTTTCTTTTCTGTACAGTGCAGCCAGCAGTCTGAGAGGCTGTGTTCATGCCACATAGATGTACAAATCTAGCCCTCCCCTTGACAAAGTGTAGTTTGTTGTGCTGGTGACGTAGGTCACAAGCAGCAAAAATCTGCAGTGCTACATCTAAACACTTCATTTCGAGACTTGCACACAAAGTGAGTTCCCACTGTTAATCTTGATACGTGGTTTCCGTCTGAAATGCTACATTTGTGCATGGATCTGTAATAATGCAGAGTTGCTATGGCCATTCCAACAGTTGCCAGGTCTGCTGAAGAACAGTGAGAAGATTACATTTTTCTCTGAATTCAGCAGAGGTCTCCAAACAGTATTTGTTTGAGTATAAGGAGAGTCAAGACCAGGAAGCCTGTAATTATCAGCTAAATAAATAATGCAATTAATACAAACTCTGTGTTAGATCCCAGTCTGACTTGGCAGTTTTATTTTGTTTCAGGGAGGTATAAAACAGTGCCAGAGCCCCCAGATCTAGCCTTTAGGGATTCTTCTTTTGTAAGAAAGTCCAGGTGTCATGCAGAGGGGAGGACCTAGCCCTGCAGGTTAGCAAAATGCTTCAGAAACAAATAACAACTGACCCAACTGAATCTTTTTTTCCCCTTTAGTTTCTCAAAAGCTCGGCTCTGGGCCCACCCCAGTCTCCCATAATTTTTTTTTTTTCATCTTTACATACCTCTAAACTTCCTGCCCTTTGGCTGGGACCAGGCATGCAAGAGCCAAATACTGTTATAGCTGTTTTTGTGTTGGTTCCAGCCCAATTGGAAGCAGGAAATACTAAAATTCTCCTGGGTAATCCACTTCTCTGGAGACTTCCAGTCCAATTTTGCAGATTCATGAGTGTTACGTGCTTTAGGCAAAGTTCAGAGATGCAACCAAAGCCAACAGCTACAGATATGCAGACATGAGACACACAGGGAAGGCAGTGAGTTTTGTATGCCTGTAACATCCCTTGCTATCCAGGCGCTTGCTTGCACCAAAATACTGCTACTACTGTTTAGACCTGAGTCCTAAATCATACTGTTTCTGCACACCTCCAGAGCTTGATCTGCACTACTTATTGTCTGAGGGTTCAGGTTCAGGGTGAAGCCAGCAGAAGAGCCATTTCAGGACTTGAAAGCAGAGACAAGAATAAAGCAAGCAGACTGCAACATTCTCACTTCGGTTCTCATCTTTGCTCCTGGAGCGTTTCTTCTTTTCTGACACTGGTGATGTTGTGCTGCACTACACCTCCCTGCCAGTAATGCTGTGAGACAGACTTGCCCAGCATGGCACAAATGGCTGGTGACACTGTTGGTACTGCACACAGTGGCAGTATTGAGAATTCAAGATTCGGTCCTTGTATGAAGGTCTGACTGGGCAGAAACCTCCAACAGCCCTGCACCTAAGCAGCATTTGCACTAGCCATGGTGAGAATGGGACACGCAAGCACTGATGGAGCACCTCCAGACATCTTCTGCCAGCTCCTCTCTTCTGGGGGCTGACAGCAAATTTAAACTGGTTTGTTCTGGGAAGAGCACTCAGAGACAATAGCCCCGCAAATACAGTTCCTCTCCATGGTGAACTAGAGCTCAGATCTGTTGATGGCAACTGTGTTCAGAGCAGCTACCATGCAATGGCACTACTATGTAATGGAAATTTCTACTGGCAGTGAAAAAATAAAATCTTTTTGAGAAAGGAGAAAAAAAAAACCTGATAATAATCTGGGGAGATGCTGGAGGAAAGGGAAGGGATGAGTGCTGAGTTCTCCTCATATCAATGTGATTTTTATCACTAGTACTTGAATAATCCCACATGATACCCCTGTCCTCACTGTGTGCTCAGCAGACAGCATGGACATACAAAGATTTATGGACATCAGCCACTGTCAGAGAACCAGGGAGATTTGCTTCATGAGGCCTATTTCTGGGGAAAAGAAATCTGAGCATGTGTTTCTTTGCCTGCTCTGGAGCTGATAAGAAGATACTAATTTAATAAGAACATTATTTTGTATTGTTTGCATGACATTAGCACAATATTAGTGCCCACTGAAACTGGAGACCCATTTCAAGTGGCACTGTACTCAAGCTCAGTAAGAGACAGTAGTCGTTATGCTTATCAGCTGAACAGACAAGATGTGGTATGTCCCCTTTCCAAATGGGGAACTGATACACATAAGTGATGAAGTAATCTACCCCACAGATATTGAATATACAAACACAAGCATGACAGCCAGCTGCAATACTGAACCATGGTAAGAGGTTTAACAACACTGAAAACAATAGGCATTGTATACTATAGGCTTATAAAATAGGACTGGAGGAAAAAAGGTTCTTTTCTCCCCTGAGAAATGACAGATTTTTGTCAAACACCATTTGGCTGAAAACTGGAATATGTGCTGATTGGAATATCTTTTGTCTGGTAGCCTTCATTTATTTTAGAGCAGAACACAAAAGCAGACAACTCTCATGGAGAATTTGTCTTTGACCAAAAAAAGAAGAACAATTTTCAATGAAAATTTACTTTGATGAAAAATTGCGGCCAGCTCTGATGCAAAGTACCTTATGGTAGGTGCTTCTTTTCTGTTTGCTCTTGCATCCAGCTCTGCAATTCTGCACTTGAATGCCACCTTCTGCTCCTAATATACTGCTGCCAGCTCCAGCAGCTCGAGCATAAATCTTCCTAAATTTGAGTGCTGGAGTGTTGTACGGGAGGAGGAGATGGAGAAGGGAGAGACTAGCTGGAGACAAGGGGGAATTCAAATCTCAGTTTTAGAAGACAGGTGTCCAGCTTTAGTTAACAAATTAAAAAGGAAATGAAGTTTTAGCTGTTGTGGTGGTAAAGAAATGCTACAAAATGTGAAGCTCACAGGCTCAAATAAACCCCAGCCATGGACAAAGATTCACGATTTTCTGCTTTGTGTGTAATGCTGGGGACTGAGGGCTCTGAACAGGCCAGGTGCACCACAGCTTGCCGTGGGCATTCGGGGCAGGAGCTTGTGCCAGCATCTCTGTCCCGGTGCCTGCCCCATGGTGGCCCAGGGATGGTGCTGCCAGCTGGCTGCCCCTGCCCACACACGGCCTCCACGCACCTCCAAAACCCGGGCCCCACACACCAGCCCTGGGGAGGAGTAGGAAGGAGCAGCTTCTTTGTCCCACTGATGAAAGAGACTTGAGGTTCTTCAGTGACTTCTCTTCTGCCCAGTTGTCTGCAGAGGTGGAAAGCCCATAAGAAGATGTGAGAAGGACCTTGCAAGGACCACATATGGGCTTTTTTCTGGAGTAGCTCTGTTGCAGTAATGACGATTGCAAGCAACATGCCCAGCAATTGCATCGCCATCTCTTTTTGGACTGTGAGGGATACTTATATTCATATGACGTAGGAATACTTGTATCCAAATATTGCATGCTGGTTTTGCAAACCCTAAATGCCATCTGCCTCTTCTTGCAAATTTTCTTTCTGCCTGGATCTCCCTTCTGTTTGAAAAGCACGGTTCATTTTCTCCCCATGAAACTTCCTCTACAGTAATAACACAATAAAGATTGTTTTTCCTTATCTCGAGTTAGTAATTTCCCTACTCTGAGCCATGAACTTGAACAACATTGGTCTCTCACTGGTAGCTCTGGGAGGCTTTTGGTGAGGACAAATCACCATGAGTCTCAACAATATGTTGAATAATCTCAGCAGCTTTCAGTATGTCCATTGCATGGGTACGTGGGTGCTAAGGAAGGGTTTGGTGCAGTTTTCAGCTCCTGGGCTGCCTGCGAGGTGCCAGGGGGGCAGAGAGGCAGACTTCAGCTGCTGAAACAATAACTCTGGGGACAGCTGGCAGGAACAGAAGCAGAACAGAAATAAGAGGGCAGAGGGGGGTTGTGAAGTTAAGTGGAACTGAATAAGCAGAGATTATTTATTGCAGGAAAACAAGAACTTTCTCAGAGGGTCCAAGCAAGGCACTTCCCAGCAGAGTTGTGGGGAAAGGTTGAGAAATGCTGCACTGGAAATGTGCACCTCCGAGAACTAGACCCACCTGTCAGGAAGGCCATTATGAACTTCTGGCAGTGCTCTAAATTTTACTATAGAGGTAGTAGAAGTAGTGCAGAGTCGTGTCTAGCATCTATATTTATCCTAGTCTGAAACAATGCTTCTGTGAACAAACTGACATGCCAACATGCTTAAAATGTTGGAAGATTGTCACTGTTCAAGCTTTTGCATACCAGCCGTTTAACTCCAAGTCCTAGGTACATGACACTAGACCCCACCTACAATGCTGCTGAAAAATTCTTCCTCTGTTGAAAAATGGTATAATTTAATTCTCCAGAACAACTGAGCCACTATCATATGTATCAAGATATGTAGACAAAATGCTCTTTATCAAAATAATTTTACAAATTCGAGCATGTTAGAAGGATATTTAAATCAAAGCTAACAGCAGATGTTATATGACATAAACACCATAAAAAAATACATTCAGATATTTTTCTCTTCTCCGCCTGTTACTTTGTGTGAAAAGTATATAATGGAGTAATGAAAAGGTTATGCCAAGTGTTTAAGAGAAAATTCTCAGCTTCAAATACTATATAAAAATGGAAACATAAACATGGTTTTTAGAACGACATGTCTCCAGAGGGCAGACTGGGTGGCCCGAATGGTAAGAAATGCCTCATTGCACAGGGTATCTTTCACATACTGTTACTTGGAGGACAACACACATTGTTTGTAAATTAATTCCATAGCAGAAAATGGGTTGAAAGGGTGAAAACCACAAAAAAGCAGGGAAAAATGTCTGCATATCTGCCCATATCTTTTGAAGTATAATCAGTTGAATAGTTACGGTAGCACAAAAACTTGTTTGGCTGGAAAAGACCAGCATATATAGATTAATGGAAATTCTTAGCATCTCTGCCTCTGCATCATTTGTTCACTTTACACTGTTTTTTTATTTTTCCATTTACCAGCATTGAGTTGTATAAAGACCTTTCTCTTCTCCTCACTTGAGTGTTGGGTGAGTGAAGAATATGCCATTGGGATAGTATGCTCTCTAAACATGAGAAATTAGCATGTACCCTGCTCACAGTGAACACAGTACATATTCCCTGCATAAACACTTCTAAGCAGTTATTGAAAATTAACCACAGTGATTCTCAGAAAGGAGGAAAACTAGTTTTATGAGGTTTGATGTCAGACATCACTTGCCTGTTGTGAAGGAATTTATTTTGGAACAGTCATCTTAGGTCATAAATTATTCTCAATATGAATGCACTCCTGCAAAGGTCGTAAGTACAGCCTCCTTGACTGATTTGCAAAACCTTCTACGTGATGGATTGCCATTTAAGTTAGTGGGTAGTTGCTTGAAAAGGACTATATATTGAACTGGAATGCATGTGAGCAAGCAATACAGATACACTTAGCATTGAGTCCCACTGAATTGGCCCCACTGAAATGACCACTGAGCCAAGACCTGTGTATCACTTATTAGGTGGTGGAAGACCTTGAAGCATTTTTATTATGTGTTTATCAAAGCATGATACAGACGATTTGCATCATGTTATCACCTATTGTCCATTTGTGACCAAAAATGTATACCTAATACCAAATGTCTCTTTTTTTTATTTCAATAGTTTTAGGATGGCTAACATTTTTCCGATCTCAGAGAACTGCTTTTTTTATACTTTTTCTAACTGCTTGTATATTTCTTAAATTCATATTCATCAGGGGGTGATAAAAACAATCTGTACTTTCTCAGCTTATTTTGCTTGTGGAGATACTTCTACATACCCACTTAGAAAGCTACCATACGTGCACCAACTTATGCTCAGGAGAGAGTGTACACACACATACATATGTATATATATGTATCAAAACCCCTGCAAAAACTGTGCTGATATTACAACCAAATTGTAAATAGCTCTTCCAGCAGGGAATCCCCCAACTCTGCATTACTGTGTACTACAAAAGTAGCAGATGAGTCAGGTTTCCCGGTAAACATGACCAGAAAGCAACGGCAGTGAGGAAAGGCAACAGCCACAGCAAGACTTGTCGTGACAAGACTGTCATTACCTTTTTTCTGTCAAGTATGTATTATGAAGGGTAACTCAGTTACTGAGTTTTTGCTTAAGGGACCAGAGGTAAATCAGAGGCTACAACTGCTTTCCATGCTAGCAGGGGACTTTGAGCATTTTCTGAGCTGTTAATTCAATAAATGCTCTAGCAGGGAGTTAAAGTTTCATGTACAGTATCATCAGAAGAAAAGGTGCCACTGGCTGGTGAATTATCTGGGAGATCCTCCTTCTGGGAGCCCATGACCCTTTCATGGCTGTGCAATGCGTCACACATCTGGGACACCAGGGTCTCACCCTTCCATACAGGTAGAAAGGTACCAGTTAGGGCTGTTTGAGAAACCAGGTTTTCAACTGGCCTCCAAGGTCTCTCTATAAGAATAAAATTGGGCAATAGAACTGGTTTAGCTTCACCTGGCATTTTCTCCCAGTTTTGCTAGCTGAAGTAAAAATGCCAGTATGGTTTGGAGTGAGTGGAATATCTTGTATCAGAAGAAATTAAGTTTTCCCCTTTCTGGTTCTAATGAGCAAATCAAAGGAGAAAAAGTAGTAGATGTGAAAAACAGGCTGGGAAACAAGGGAATTGTGCTTCTTTTATCCAGTGGTCCAATGGTCATGGCATATACCCACCTCCAGTCCTGTTCTGCTGAGAAGTTTTAAACCAGATCTTGACCTTCTCAGGCTGTGCCCTCACCACTAAGTGACACAAGTGGGACATGGAGTAACTCATGTTGGCACCAGTCTTGTCCACAAAGAGCCATGGGGCCTAAAATGCATCTATGCCCTGTGCTACATGGACACTTGGTTTCTGTATCCCACTCCACAAAGTATTTGGCCGCTTATGTATGGTGGAACAGCATCAAGAAGAGAGATTGACACTGACCTACAACCCTAGGAAGATGTGTGGGGTCTGTCCAAGGCATACACAAGGCACACAGGAATATGGGGTTCAATGAATAAAACTTGGATGTTAAATTGCTCCTGAATAAAATGCTACAGCTCCTGCTGCAGTATTATGCCAAATCTTTCAGGTGCATAGGGGTAGCATGTCTTAGAAGATAATCCTGGAGTTGATTCATATTTTAAACCCATGACAATCCAAGAATTGAGGCAAAAGGTATTATTAGGCTGGCAGAAAAGGGGAGCATGGGAACTCTAAGTATGGTGGCTGGCAACTGTTTTTTTAAATGCCGGTGGGAGGAATTTCAGGGGAAAACAGCAAAGCAGGGGTGAAGATGCTTATTGAATGACACCTGAGACAACAGCTGTATATGACAGTTGTGATAATTTTAGATGGGAAGAGAGGAAACCGGAGAGAAGGGAACGGGTGGAGAAGGGGAATTTACAGAAACCCTTTGCTATTTCAAGTGAGAGTTTAGATGTAGGATAGCATACCTATTCCTCAGTATTCCTGAATTATGTCTCCAGTGTATGTGTGTATTACATGTGCCAGTCTGCCTGTTGTTGCCTGAAGCCTTGGCCTATGGTCAACAATCATTATGCAGTGTTTTAAAAGTAGGAGTAAAGAGTTCATACTAAAATTAAAATTTAAAATAACATGAATTCCTACTTTTTTTACAGAAGAAATGCAGAGAATTGTCCTCGTCATAAAAACTAAATGTAAGGCTGCAGCCCTCAAAAGGCAAGGTATAGTTTGTGTGTGGAAACTTATTTTTGTTGAAGCTGGCTTTTAAACCATTTTAATTAAAACAAGTTGCTTCTGTCCATTGTGGTCAAGCAGTTCATCTGGTGTAGCTCCAGCCATTAAAAAATCAGCTGCAGCAAAGCCAGCGTCAAACCGCTTGCAAACTGAAGTGAGAGCTGCTTCAAGTTAAGGAAATTTTTTTTAAAACACACCCTTGGTTAAGTGGCGCACGTCAGTATCGATAATGTGTAGCTGCTGTCTGCCTGCGCGCTGTGCTTCCTTGCCTGCAGCTGGTGGCACGGCTCTGACCTGGGGCTCTTGCTGGGAGCTGCGCTCCTCCTGTTGATTTGGGTGCTAATGAACGCAGCTGGGAGCAGCAGGCAGACCTCACTGGGTCTGAACTCAGTGCTTCAGCAGCAAAGTGAACAAGGCACTCGTTTGGAACAAATGGGCTTTAAATCCTGTTTATTTTTGATCCTCGCTTTCTCTTAATAGCTTGCGACTCCATTCAGGATCTGAGATTTCTGCAGAAAGAGGAGTTGTGGGGGAGGTTTCTTCATTTGCCAGTCTGTTTTACGATCTTCTGCTTCACTTCTAAGGCAGACAGATTGATGGGATAACTACCGTACAGCGGTGCCACAGTTGTAGCAGTGCATGTTCTGTTATGTTTTGGTGTGGTTTTGTTTTCACACACTGGCTATTTTTTTGTTGAAGTAACTCTTTTTTTCCTAATACCTCCAGCCACAAAGTAGTTTCATCTCAGCAGATGTCTTAAGCATAGTTCAGCTGCATCAGCAGATATTCCGGCGATGGTATTGCTCCCCTGTGACTCTCAACAGGGATTTTATTTTATTTTATTTTATTTTTATTTAAGTGCTGGCAACATGGTTTATTTATAACAAGGAACATATTTCAAGAGCATTTTCTATATCCATATCTATTTCTTCAATCTTTATCTCAGTAAATAGAGCTTTCTGTTCAGAAATAGATTTTTCTTTTTCTCCCCTTCCTTGTACTTTCTACTCTTGAAACAGCAGCATGGCTAAGAAACTTCTGGTGAAAGTGTTGTTTGACCAGTATTATAGTCTAGAGCAGACTCAGCGGCACTATGCAAACATTTTCTTTACAGCATTAGTTCTTTCACCTACCAGATATATCAAGCTAAAAGTTCGTACCGCTGCTTTTTTCCCTCATGTGTGTTTCAATCTTTCTGACATCTGGAAAAAGTGTTTTTTGACTTGGTCCTTCCTGCATAACTTCTGTTTAAACTCGATTCACAAAAAAAGATACAGTGTTTGCCTAGGGTTCGGGTGATTAAGACCATTTCTCCTTTTGCCTGGCAGCGCTACAACTCTTTGGTCAAAGGAGCCCCAAAAGAACTACTCTGGGAATTGTCATGTTTTATGATGTATGAGCTTCTTTTTCTTTTCAATTTTACCACAAGAAAAGAAGGCACAGTCTCCCGTCTGCACAGATATCCTCAGCCTCACCGAAGGCTGAGGCTTGGAGCTGGTTAACCATTAAAATGAAAGGCCAAAATCCTGCAGAGTCCTCTCAGGCAAAGCTGCCATCTCCTTCAGTAGGTTCTTTGCTTGATTAAACGTGGAGGGCCAAACCCCTAACAGATGAACAAACAGGCTTTGTTGGAGGATGGCACCCACTCCATGGACCGTGGCTGGGACAGGGTCCTTCTCCTGAAAGTGGGACCAGAGCACTACTAATGCAAATGCTGGGGTGTTGTAACAGCTGGTACCTTTTTGTCTCCTTTTAAAGGAAGATTTTTTTTTTTTTTAAAGTCAGTGATTCTCACACTTGCAGACACACTGGCTGGGCCCTGTCCCCATTTCCTCCAGGTGCCACTCCTGAGCAGAAGCAAGTTCGAGGGCCAGTCACTTCTGTAGTCCCAGGAGCCTGATGAGTCTTCACTATAAATTCAGATCCAGAAGAGCCACTTGCATTATCAGTCACGGAACTAGGGTAGGACCTTATGCTGGAAGTCTCCACTGACATAAAATGATCAGGGTGGAAGACTTCCAGTTCCTGCACCTTAACCACAGGCAAAGGGAAGATGACTGAGCTAAATGAATTTTGTCTGTAGGGTAAGCTGTCTTGGAAATGAGCTCTGGTGTGATCCTGTCTACTGATAGCTGCTGAATGGTTCCATATTTCCAACCCCTTTGGCTACAGGAAAGTGATTGACCATAGTGCTAAACAGAGTCCTTAGTATGGGTTTGGCTTAGGTCAACTGTCACCCTCTGTTCCTGGCTGGTGGATCTGGAGTTAGCACAGGGGAGGAGAAACTCCAAATGAGCAGTTTGGTGGTGGCCATGCCGTTCTGGAGAGTAAATGAAGTTAGTAATATGGATGTGGGCTGTTTCCAGCGAGCTACTCTCAGGGCCAGAGGCTGGTCCTTGGCATGTTTAATTTACTGCTATATTTACTAGTATAGACTTCAGTGTCCCTAAATACTTCTGTTATTGGGTGGAGAAAAACATGAAAGAAGAAGCTATGAATGCCCCTGAAATCTGCTTTAAAGTCTTCCTTACTATCCATTGCTTGAAGGAATACACATTCACTGTGTTCATCTAAAGATGGGACTGTTTTAAAACACTGGTGAAAAGAATAATGTTTTTCTCTTCCCACTCTCAGCACTAGATCTTGTCATGATTAATAAAGCCATTTAAAGAACATTTTCCATTTCTCTTTTCCAGCTGCCCTACCTTGCCCTGACCTCAAATTAGTTAAATGAAATGGTGACCTTCCTGAACGTGCTTTCTCTTTCCGTGCTGTAATCCCAGGCTCTGTTTTGTCCAGTATAAAACACTGTTATAAGGATTAGCTGTCCATCTCCAGCTCTGCTTTCACACCATCCCAGGGCAGCCCTGCTTTACAACCCTGTCATTAATGATTGTCTTGTATTTTCAGAGGAGTACCACTGCAGATGGTACAAATGAAAAGAAGAAAAAACTTCTCCTCCCCCATTGTCTATAATCACAAAACACTGCCTGTTCGGCTGCAAAAACCTTCAGTGCAGGGCTGTTGAGCCTTGTTTTCATTCGTGGTAGCGTTACTTGTGCAATGGAGAAATATTCAAACCTCTTTCCTTCATGTACATTTCTAAAATATCTGTGACTGACCTGTTTATAAATAGTACTGAAATGTGCATTAGTTTATCCACCCCTCATAACCTCCTTAGGGTCACAGGGAAGGTTTGTTGGGGGAAAGGTGCAATTACATGATCTCTTAACTGTCAATTTGGGTCTTAGAGGTAGTTACAGAGAGGACGGGGACTGCAGCTGTTGTATTTCGTTAGTGAGGGACCTGTTCCTATCCTGAGTCCCAGCACTGTGCTCGGAGTCTCACAGTTTCCTACGCAGAGGCTGTGCTTGGGCTGTCGGCACATGCTTCCTGCCCTTGCACTATCGTGACTCTTCTGGGAAGGATTGTACGTGCCTCCAAACTTTCCAGCCTGATGTGGTAACTGCAAGGACAGATGGCAAGTGAGAAACCTAGGAGCTGCCTGCACCGCAGGTAGAGTCACCCTTGGGTGGCACTGTAAACCCTGGCCAGAGGTTAAGTGCCTTCAAGGGAGTAACACAGGGATTTCTGCAGCCTGGGAGGTTGGGTGCTGCTCCAGATGGGTGATGAGGACTCCTGGCTGCCTCAGCCTCAGGCCTACCCTTCAGGTCACTCAGTGCAGGAGTGCAGGTGGAGCCATTTGGGATGTCAAGACCATGGTGTTTACTTCACCCAGTTGAAGCTGTGAGACTCTTAGCAATGGTGACAACTGAGCTGGAGATGGCAGCAGACCCTTATCACAAAAAAAGGAGGCCTATGGTTTCAAACTGTCTTTTTAAATTGTCTGTTTCCAGAATGTCCAAGATGCCTTTTCTGAACGGAGGCACTGATGTTTCAGATCCCCTTCCTGCCATCTTGATTACACAGTCCTGACAGCTGAAGCCACGTTCATGCCCACCTACATACGGAAAGCCGCCTCTGACGCCCTGAAAATCTCTCTGGAGTCTCAGAGTCTCCATCTCAGCCTCCTCCTCCTTTGCCACTCTCTGCTTTGTAGTATCTGGAGCCTGTTGAACTTTGGGGGAGATCAGCACCTCCACCTTGTCACAGGAGGCCATCAGAGAAACAATGCACTTTCCTTGTTCTTCTGAAAACAGGGTGGCAAATTTGCATTGTTAGTATTTCAGCAGATACTGGTAGAATTGCCACATACCTGCATGCCTCAAACATATGGATTACGCCTAAATTGAGATGGTTACGTATTTTTACATGTTGAAAGTGGCAATCCTATTTCCCCATTTTTAAACTTCATCATCAACTTCCCATTAAATACACATGTTTCACTCTCATTTGTTTCTTTTCTCTCTTTAACCTGTTTCCCCTTCACTTTGGGACAAGTTCAGCTCCGACAAATGGAAGTTTTGAACTAAGAAGAGCCACATTTATTTTCATTTTTCCTTTGCTGGACTCTTCCATCTTTCACTTAGAAATTTATCAGATAACATTCTCCATAAAATGATATAAATGCCAGATAATTCCAAAACCAGGAGTTTCTCCAATTTAAAAAAAAATTTGGCCTCCTACTGTGTCCAAATGTATGTAATGGAAGAGGAGAAATTTAACAAAGTGGCATGTTATACCATAGTAACAAAGAATTTCAGCAGGTAATAAAAATATTGTATTCCCATTCTTTTCCCTAGCATCCTTGCAAAGATGTGGCGTTCCTTTAAAAAATATATTTAGCAACAAAATCCAGACCAATTAAACAAGGCTCAGCAGTGTCTGTCTAGGATCACAACTGAAAGCTACTTTTTAGCTCATTTAACTGAGAAGGCTTTAAAGCACAATAGCTGTTTGCAGGAAAAGAAAAGAAATAAAAAGGTGCAAAGAAAAATTACTGACAGGATAATTAAAAAAAATCTCCACATAACACTATTAAAGTTTTTTTTTTTTTTTTTCTGACGACAAAACAAGGTTCTGAAAGTCATGTGGATAAAAGTTATTTCATTTGAAGACCTTTTAGTTTAAAAAACATATGTCGCTCTTGGTGCAGCCTAATAGCTGAGCTTTTTAGGAGACTAGCTATCCCAGAGAGTCTTCACACCATGATTTCCCTTGTTTGGTTGCTGCCAGCAAGCTAAAGTGCAGCTATGAGCACTGGAGCCCTGCGTCAGCCCACTGGATAAGGTTTGTTGCTAAGTGCTGGTGCCCTGGAAGAGAGCAAAGTTTCTGGTGAATGCAAGAAAACCACATGGTGCTAGATCTATAATAAGGTTGTTGACACTTTTTGGTAGGTTTTAGGTGAATAAAATCTGTGATTCCCCAAACTTGCTCTCTCGGCAGATTCCTCATCTGGCCATTTGCTTTTTGGTCCCAGAAAGCCTCTAAAAGCTTACAGAGCTACATAGTCTTTGGGTTGCACCCTGTTCCAAACTATCAGAGAAGTATTTGCTGTGATTGTCTGAGGGGTGTGACTGCAGAGGCATGCTCCATGCACAGCAACTGTGAGACAAGAGCATGCTCACCATCAGCAGTCCTTGCCCTGTTTAAAAAAGAAAGAACCTCAGTGACTTACATATTAGGCTGTTAGTTAGGTGCTATTGACTAAGGAGCAGGAAAGGTGGGTACACCTCCCTCATCAGCCTTGAGGCATTCAAAACTACATTTACTGCTGAACTGGGGATCACCCTGAGTCAAGCCCTTGAAAATAAGGTTATGTGGGAGCGCTCTTCCAACCCTTCCTAGTGAAGTGGTGTTATGGTGTTGCAAATAATGTGGGATCCATGTGGCTGGAATGAAAACCGAGAGGGAAGATGACTCAGGCTGCTCGGGGTCAGGGTGTTCAGCTAGTGCAGTACACCCTGGGGCTGGTCTGTGCTCAAAGGACTGTTCATAAATTTTTGTTCAAATAGATCCTGGATTAAAAAAGAAATAGTAATGAGAGCCTGTCTGCTAGGTTACAAGGTCATATGTTCTGTTCTGGCTGAATCTTTCACTGTTTTTGTTGTGTATATGCTGATGGAGGAGAACAGCTTTTGGAGACCAGCTTGAAGACAGGAAGAGAGGGGAGGACTGGTTGCACTTCGGACTGAGGTGAGAATGGAGTCTGGACTTCTGTTCCCCAAGTGAGTGTGTAGTCACCATGATTATTTTTTTTTTTTGGTAGGTATTTTCACTATAAAATACTGAGGTTATTCAAAGGGTGAGTCTAGGCCTGCTCTTCTAGGTAACTTCGGCAGATCCCACAGAGCACACTGCAAACGCTGAGTAGTTGGAGGCACCTCCTTCATTTTGTGCAGAAGCTCCAAAGTGAGGCAGGAGTCCAGACCCATTGCTGTGGCTCCTAGTTCCTTTTGGTCACTGTGGAGTGCAAGGTTTGAGGTTTTTGAGGGTGTTTTTAGATTATTTTTCTGAAGCTACAACTCTGCCTAGTTGACCAAATCTGTGTCTTGGATTCTGTTCTGATGACCAGGGTCCCTGAAGATCCATCTTTGACTCAAGCCTGCCTCCAATGAGTGCCTTTTAGAAGCTGTGTGAATCCCACTGCTGAATGCAATGTGCTGTGCCATGTAGTTTTCTTAACCAGACAAGTGTCCAGCATTGTCACTGCTTGGTAACTAAGGCATACAATTTTGACTTTACACAATGCAGTGCAATACATTTGGCTCCACAATTTGAAAAGGGTCTGCCCTTTGTCTCTCTTTATCAGTATTATCTGACATTGAGTTATGAGCTGCTAATGACCCAGAGATAATGAAAGTCATGTCTCAGAGAGCTCACAGTCTGAAACACTGATGCAAGAAGACAGGAGAACCACTCAAGAAATCCAGCGGGAAGAATAATCTGTGGCTTTGAGCATAATATATATTTTAATTACTGTTTGTTTGGCACTCTGGTAGGGAATATGGAAGAAAAAAGCTTTTAGGAGAGTTTTCAATGGGCTGATGGCAGTAGTTTCATTTTCTTCAGCTGAATTTCCCTTCCCCCCTTAGTTTTGCTTCTCAGAGTACTGGCACTTTGATAAGTGTTGATAGAAAACACTGTCTTTTATGCTTAATGTGGGTGTGAGTAGAGGGGAGAGTATATTGAAAGTGCTGCATGCAAGTGCCAGAAATGCCTGTGGTTCCCACATTCAAAGGAGCAGAAAAACTCCCCCCAGGAGGCCCAGCAGTGTCAAAGGGTGCAAAGCAAAGGCAAGGTGGGCCATAGCCCAAGCTTCTGTCTCTCCCCCAGTTCTGACTAATTTGGAGAGCCTAGCAACGTCATGTAAGTTAGGAGATCAGTGGCCTGGGATTGCCTTCTGAAGACATTTCTCTCAGGTGTCTTTATAATAAAGTCTTGAATACTTTGCCTAGGCCAGTCTTCTGTTAGAGCCTGGTGGCCACTTATTCTTCTCAGCTGAAAGAAGATAATGATTACTGTCTAAATTATTCAAAATTTACACTGGTATGATCTGGACGAGAATCTAGTACAAGTATGCTGCAGATATGCCAAGAAAGGAGGCAGTTGTATGTGAACACATTCATTATGCATATTACCCCAGAGAGGCAAGCCACTGTCTCCGCTTGCCACTTCAAAGGAGTAGAGTGGGTCTGTTAAGAGAAAAGCAAAATCCTCTAGATGCCTTGAGGGAGAATAATTGAGATTTCGCTGATTTGTACAGACAGCAATGGAGACAGAAATCTCACGCTTGATTTTAAGTTTATACGGCACCCTTTTCCCAAGCACGCTGCTGCATGTGAATCTGAAATCTTCAGCTAAAACACTGTAGCCCAGCGATGAGGCTCCATGATCTTCACAATATGCCTTTGTTTTTGTTTTATAAGTCAAGAATATGCAGCTGATGAAAGACTGTCACAGATTCCCTGCAGAGCACTCCCAGTCTGAATCTCTCTCTCATGCCACCAGAATGAATCAGTCTGCAGACAACAGCTTATATCAAAGATGCTTTAGTACCAGGGCTGTAGCACCCACTAGAATGAGGGAACTCATTACTTTTAGAAAATTATTCTGATGTTTGAAGTTCTTTCACAGCCCCAAACTGGAGAAATTGCAAAGCCCCACATTTCTTTTTTTTAATGAGAATGAATGCATTGAATCTCTTTAATTAGATAGAGGTGGAAATGTATTAATTACCAGAAGACAACCCTCCATCTTCAAGTAACAGTACAGACGGACTGGCCTGAGCTCCCAGTGGTAATAAAGCATCCTGGCATGTTGACTAACAGCCTTAGTGCCTGCTGGGATGAAAAGAACTGGTGGGTATTTCCAAACCTTCACTATCATGAAGTACCACGAAAAGGAACAAATGCTGTACACCTTTGGAATGCTTATTTTCTAATTATACACAGTGCTTCTATCAAATCTTACTGATTTACACATGACAAATTATTGGTTGTTCCATTTACCTCTCCGCTTCTACACCATCCCCATTTTAGCAGCAGCTGTCTAGAGGATGGAGGCAGCAGACTACTACGTTTAAAACATTGTTAATTCCATTTTTGAGGGGTTTAACTTTAAAGTATTATTTGCTGAGTCTAGGAGTTTTTGAGAAGCGCGGTTGCTAAAAACCATGCTGAAACTGAAGGAGAGGAAGGTGATAAACAGAACAGACTGACTTTTAAGGGGGATTGTGAATTAACATCTGGAGTTCCTTTCTACTGGTGTCTTTATCAGCTGTTGTCACTCCCTCATCTGTTACAAATGCCTAAATAAATTAAACGGAGAAAAACATTGGACGTCAAAAATATTGACTATAATTCAGAGTTGTTGGGAACAGTTGCAATGCCTATGGCTTGAGCAGGGAACAAGCAATTGTTCACGACAGCACCAAAAGCCTGAGCACAGAACAGCCTTTCTCAAGTTGAATGGTAATTATTGGCATCAGGACTTGCAAAAGCATTGGAACTTTATTGTTAACAGAAGATTATACATCTGTGTGCTGAATGTACATTTTTCGTCCTCTAAACATTACATGAGGTTTCAAAGAGACCCTAGGTATTCCCTGGCCCTGATAATTTTCATTTGTAAATTTGACAAGAGAAGAGCAGCTAAAGAAAGTGTTGTTCTGTTGGCCAACATGATTTAGTCAGTGGAGGGGACAAATACTAACTTAACTATCTCCGCAACTCCCAGATTTTCTTTATCAGCTTGAATGGTGCATTAACTTATTAGTTTGAGCAGTTCCATGAAAATTACACACCAGAAAGTGTTTGAAAATGTGCAAGCAAATTTCTGCTTTCTACTAAAGCTGCATCTTTTTGTGTGCTTATGTGATATCAACAGTAGTTCTTAGAGTAAGAAGATGATGATATGTAGTCACACTGTGGGTGTGTATGTCAGTTCTTTTCCTCATTGTGAATGTTTCAATTCACTGTCTGATTTCATCAAGCTTTAACAGAGGATTAAGTCTCCAATATACAAAGTTTCTGCAAAAGGCCTGTGAGATGTGTGGCGAAAGACCATAAGGATCCACAGTTACGTGATCTCCCTTATGGCCTGTCTTCTCCTTCCAAAAGGGAAGTGGGGCAGAATTTGTCACAGGGCATCTGCAGCAACATGGTGAGCTGGGCTGTGGAAAAGTGTTTGACTCCCGACCAACTGTTTGAGCAACCAACATGTTCATGTAGTCCGGATCCCTACAAAGGTCTTGATGTCTCTTGGCCCACCAGCAGGTTAGACAAAGTTGTTGAAAGATATGAGTAGGAGATGAGAGAATGGAAAGGGCATAAGGATGTTGTGGTAGAGGACTGAGGAGTCCTGCAGTGAGGAGAAACGAGGGAACTGAGGTTATTGTGGTGGAGCTGTAGGTGATATGAGGATGAGTTCATTGTTGTGATTTGTTTGAAGGTTCAGTCAACCATGAAGCATAAATCTAGTAGAAATCAGAATTAGTTAGTGGTGAAGCTCATAGGGTTACTTGTTGATATTGTGTTGCATTGCTCTGCTTAGTTTGCCACAACTAAACAAAAATGTTCCTCTTTTCAGACCTAGTTATATGAAAGGTCATCTTTTTGACCCAAAAATGTTTACGTAATGGCTTTAAATGATGTATTGCTCTGTATCTTAACTTAATGACAGTGGCACTTGAAAAATGTGGTGGTGATGTATGGATGAGAAAAACAACGCTTAGATCCTGGTCTCATGCCAGGATCATGTTAGTCAGGCTCTGGAGTATTCTGTTTTGTTGTGTTCAAGTACATGTATAGGACCCATCAACACAGTGCTTAGAGCATCTGACACCTGCAGTCATATTGAACAGTTCATTGGCCTAACTCTTATCTAATAGTAGCATAAATCAGCAGTGATTTAATTAAAATTGACAGAGATAGAGCAATATATTTAGTGTGGTGATGTCAAAATCAGGTTCTTAGGATTTAATCTGGCTTCAGTGTGCTCATGCAATAACTGGAAGAAGTGCTAACTGTAAAACAATAGGCTTTTTGCTTTTTTCTTTTTTTTTTACTTACAGGTTTTACAGCTGGCTCTGAAGAGTTGGAGTCTTATGGGAAGCACTGTAGGCTTCAGCCCTCCATTTATTCCCAGGCCAAGAGCAATGCTGGTAGCTAAAATGTGAGCTTCTCTAGAGCTCTGTAAATTATCTCCCCTTGGTCACAGAAGATTGTCCTCTCACGGGGTAAGAGGCGGATTGAGTATAGCCTGGTTTTCTGAGCTGGCTTTAATGCCTTAAGACCAGTGGGCATCCTGTTTAAAGAGCAGATCTACCCTTTGTTTACTCTACGCTTAATACTTTCTGAAACACGTCAGATATGGAAATACGTTCTGGCAGCACCTCAGCCATCCTAACCATCCCCTTCTGGATTTGAATCTGGTGGTTCTATTCAGGTGCAAAGTTGTGCAGCTCTGGCCTTTCTGGGTTGCAGCTCTGGGTATTTGTGATGGGGACCATACATTATGTTTTGCCACTCACTTCAGTCTCTGATGGTTTCTACTTACTTATATTCAATGTTTTTTATCTCCAATAAATTAGAGACTAGTTGGGCTGTGGCCTGACCATTTAACAATTTTCTCCTTTTGGAGAGGATGCCACTGGCTGGAAATATCCATCTTCTACAAAGAGATAGCCATGTCTCTTACCTTTTACCAAAGCTAGCAATGTCTAAATGTCAGATATGAGTCAGAAGTAATTTCTGTGTCTCTGCATAAACAGTGTTAGCATCTGACTTAGCAAAGAGCCCTGCGTTGCTCTGCAGAGGTCCTCAATACTGCCATTCTGTTGCGCTGGCAGGCTGACTCATACAGCTTCATCAGAGATCAAGGATTCACAATGACATCTCAACTGAACACAGGTCCAGGAGTCCCCTTACAATGCCTCAAAGGAGAGCCTGCTCAATGGGAGGGAATGAAGTCACAGAATCACAGAATCACAGA
>NW_010099572.1:0-4100 GCF_000699245.1 Pterocles gutturalis | reverse complement strand
AACATTCTGTGATTCTGTGACTCTGTGAATTAAGTAACCTGATGGACCCAGTGGGAAGTAGTAAAAAAGCCCATGATATCAGCAATACTTCTCTTGTTTATTTTGTTGGATTTCATACTCTGAGCACAAAGCATAAAGAAAGAAAATGTATCTCCTGAAATATACAGAGCTCAAGAAGAGCAGCAGTCACATGGATAATCGGTGCTGTTAATATGTGTGTTACGGATCCTGCATTCTGCTCCTCTAGGAACTTTGAAAAATAAAGCTAATTTGTGGCATTTGGGTGCATCGCTACCAGTGCGTTCAGTTAAAAAATAATTTCCTCTTCTGTGCTGCCTCACTGGATGCCTGAATAAAACCCAGCAATGTCCCCCCTCCCTCCTCACAAGTCTAGACAATTCATGCCTAAAGAGAAGGATAATCGGAGGAAAAGGACATTATTTCATAGCAATACAGCAGAGAGAGAGAAGTTACTTGCAATAAATGATTTTTTAAATGCTTCCCAAATGTTTAAAGTTTCTAGTTGTAACTTTACTAGTTATAACAAGTAACTTTCTACTAGCCTTGAAGTCCATTATCGTTTAAAGCATATTTACTTTTCTTGAAGAACTTGGATTTTTACAAGGTGATTTTGGTTGATATTCCTAATTGCATCCAAGACAGCTTGTCCACCTAAATTGTCTTTTCAAGGTTTGTTCTTCAGATTAACAGAGAATCTCTGTGTGGTAGTTGCTTTTTCACAGGGGTAATAATACAGTTGCAGATAACCAGAAGTTAAAAATATGTAGGCCAAGAAAAATACTCCTGAAAGAATTCAGCTGACAATGTTGGTAACACATCCATACATCTCAGGATATATTTGACTCTCCCTCTCAAACTGCAGAGAACCAGTAGCATCATTTCACAGATGAAAACACAACAGGAGTGAGAGTGCTGCCAGCTGTCTTTGACTTCGAGTCCTCTCTTTCTGTTTCTAGTTTATGGACAGACCTGTCTTGCAGAAGTGTACTTATTTAATTTTGAGGGCTTATCACCCCTCTTTTCTGTTTGTATTTGCTGTTATTTCTGGTACTTCACGGTATTTCTCGAACTGGCAGAAAAGGTGGTGAGGCAAACGTAATCTCAGAAGGAAAAGGTATCAGAAAACAATAAAAATCCCTCAAGTATTTTTGGAGAAAGATACGGAGAATAAAAAACGAACAAAACAACATTTGTGCTCCAGGTGCAAAAGCTTTCTCCTTATCAATGTTTCCTGATTCAAGAGAAATAAGCAGTGTCTTTATTAATACAGTCTGACCAACACCCAAAAATCTCTTGTAAGAAGTGTGTCTTCATTTATATTTCCCCAGATAATGAGGGGACAGCACAGGTAATCCAGGTTGTTTCTCAGGAAAGAGAAAGGACACTATGAAAGGACATTTAATACAACTATGTAAGAGTCGATGTTTCTTGTAAGCAAGACCTAAGGAGGACAGAAAAGGAAAGTGAGAGGACTTAAGTCAGCCTCAGCCAGTGCTAGAGCATTGTTTTGGGCAGTAATTTTAACAAATTTTCTCATGTTCCTGTCCTGTAGAATTTCTGCTGTGGTGCCATTGACAAACTTTTATCTCTGACACTTTTTCAGCCACAATGCAGGAATTAATATAATTTTAATCATCTGTTTTTTCACTGCATACTTTAATCAAAATTCTTTTTCTGTAATTTTAAATGCACTTCTGCAACGACATGGTGGACTTGGCAGCAATAGGTTTAGAGTTGGACTTGATGTTTTTAAGAGTCTTTTCTAACCTAAATGGTTCTATGATTCCATGATTTTATGAACTTCCTAATACTCATGAATGTCTGGGCAGTGCATATATAACATTAGCAAAAACACTGCTGATGCAAGTGATGTAACACAAAAATATGTACTTTAATAGATGGCTTTATAACAAGTACATTTGATTCAGTTTGTTAAGAAGCCATAACACTTAAACCTCTTTTTGTACTTGCCCATTGAGTTTTAGAGGTGATGAAAAGTGTTAACTGAAGTTCAGAAATTCTTTGGGACACAAACTCTATATTTCTGTGTATCCGTAATACACCAGTAACATCTACAATATTGCTAAATAAAAAAATCAATAATAATTGCTACTGTAAATAATCATGACTATTATTCTTTTATTTATTGTAAAAAGTTTCTGCATGTTTATTCGATAAACCACTACTTTTTTTGGTGTAGTTTGGGGAAGTGAAATGAAAAGCACTGCATGGCATGAAAAATTTTGCCGTTGATATTCCCTTATAGGTGATAAGTACTCGTTCTCATCAAGTTTCCCATTGTGACATCAAATTATATTCTGCTTCTACTCTGATGGTTTGTTGATTATTTTCTGTGTTTGAGTTCTGATCCAAGCTGTAAGACATTTTAGTTAGAGTTGAAGATATTTTTATAAAACAATTTAATATCCCATTAAGTGACATATCAAAAGTAGGATTTCTTCATGAACATGTGACTTTCCTTTTAACATTTCACTCTAAGGACTATAGTTCTCATTTAACTGTGACTGATTCTTTCCTGGCCTTTATCCTTTTGGGTGGAATTGCAGGAAACTGTTCAACCATTCTCTGTAGTCTGGCCATTTACTCTGATAATCTCAATTTTCACTCTAGTAAAACTGAACACTGGCATCAGCCTTAATCTATCCTGTTCTCTTCCTGTTGCATACTGCAGCTGTGGCTATCTAGCCACATATTCATATGTTCGGATGGGGTTTGGAATTGCTACGGCGTTCTGAAAGATCCCTGTTGTGTGACTAAAATGTTCTGTTACTTTTTCTGGTACAAACAGCTAGTTGCAATGTTAGAGGAAAGGAGTTGATAACCCCTTCTGGTCATGTCGTCCTATCCTCAATTAAGTAGATCTAATTCAATTTTTTCCTGAATATAAAGATTCATAAACAAACAAGCAAACAAAAAAACCTGGAGGGTCAGAATTTAAAGTAATAAATTGAATGCTGAGTGGATGCAGCCCTAACCGCTGTGAGAAGGAAGGAGAGGGAAGCTCCAGTAAAACATGAATTAAGATATTTCAGGCAGGCTTAAATGAAGGAAATGCATTTGAAAAATATGTATGTAATAAAAAAATATGAAATAAAATTTTATTTGTTTATTGTTATGATATTCAGTAGGAGAGTTACATTCATACTCTTGCAAGAATGTCAGCCACCCCACTTCCCTAATGCATATGTGTTGTGCATCTTAAATACAGAACCGTCTGATCCAACCGTCTGAATGTGATTTAGCCCCAGTAGACTTTCTAGGCACTCTAACACATATTTTCTGCTATGTTTGATAGAATTCAAGATGACTGTTCTTTTGGCAGTGACTTTTAGTTTAAATGTGTCTACCACAGTCAGGCTGTTCCATAATCATTGTATCTTTCCAAGCATTCTTGTTTCCATAATGAGGGGAAAAAGAAATAATTTCTGAAATATTAACACATCTCTTCATGTTTTTATCACCTGAAGTATTAGTGCACTTTAATTACCAAGCTGGGAGTAATGGGATTTTGTCAAATTAGAACTGCAGATACATATTTAAGAGAAGATAGAGAAAGCAACATAACTAGGAAATGTAACAACATATTTATCCTTTCCAATACTCTCCACAGACCAGGCTGAGACTTCCTTTTCTGGGGTAAGCAGATGCTCAGGAAAAGGAATACAACTTGTTTCTTCCCTTCTCCCCTCTTTTTCATTGCAGTATGTGGTGGGTTAACCGTGGCTGGACATTAGGTGCCCAACAACCCACTTCATCACTTACCTCCTCAGCAGGACAAGGGGGGAAGAAAATAATATGGAGAAAAACCTCATGGGTCAAGATGAAGGCAGTTTAATAAAGCAAAAGTCAAGGCCATGTGCGTGGAAGCAAAGGCAAACAAAAGATTTCCCATCAGCAAATGATGTCCAGTCACTTCCCAGGAAGGAGGTCTATAGTAGGTGTAGCGGTTGTTCTGGAAGACAAATATCTTAAAAAAAAGATGTCCCTTCTCCTCCTCTTTTCTCTTAACTTTCACTGCTGAACAGACAGCATATGTGTGGTGGGTTAGCCCTTGGCTC
>NW_010099571.1:0-324 GCF_000699245.1 Pterocles gutturalis | reverse complement strand
TGAGGTGGCGGTGGGTGTGAGTTGGCGTGCAGGCAGTGTGCAGTGAGTGTGCAGTGAGTGTGCAGTGAGCATGCAGGCAGTGTGCAGTGAGCGTGCAGGGCCCCAAGGGAAGCACACAGCACGTGTGCAGTGAGCACGCTCCTGACATGCAGGGAACACAGTGACCACGTGGGGAGTGTGCAGATGACACGCAGGTGACACGCAGGTGACATGCCAATGACATGCCAATGACATGCAGCCCACACGTGGAGCACATGCATCGCACACGCAGCGAGCACAGGGCTGCGAGTGCCAGCACCCCGAGTGACGCCGGGGACACCCCCG
>NW_010099570.1:0-8680 GCF_000699245.1 Pterocles gutturalis | reverse complement strand
AGCCATCACTCCATCATAGAAGGCCACCATATAAACACTATTTCCCTGCAGTGTGGCTTTTATTCACATTTTTAGAGAATATAGACACATCAATCTCAAATACAAGTTCTTGCCAACACAAATTTGCTCTGGTTTATGGTTTGGGTTTTTTTCCTAAAAGGAAAAAGAGGGTTTTTTTTAAAAAAAAGGAACATAACACCCCAGATACCATCTACTCATATCCTATTAAATCCAAAATAGAAAGTTCAAGGAAACACAGGGCAGTGGTCTAGAAATTGTTGTCAGCATCCACTAAGAGCTCAGGATTTAATATGCCAACCATATTACCCATAATCTGCTTGAAGCAGCTTACGCAACTCTGGTTTTCTATCAGAGAAACAAATCAAAGCTGTTGATTTTAATGCAAATAAGCAAACAAAAGTAATTGATCCTTTACATAGATTAATTAGGCACCACAATTTAACTTTAATTTACTTATAACAGAATTATAAAAGTCTACATAGACAACTCAACTCCCCAGTCCTAGTATAAAACACAACTGCATGGGAAATCAGCAAGAATAATGATTAAAATGTCTGCATGACTGGGTTCAAACAGTCTCTTGTTGAATGAAACATGAACAAGGAAGGAAAAGAAAAAAAAAGAGTCCTCCACATTAAAAAAAGAAGTATTTGCATGTGATTTTCTTCAATTAAAAAAATTAAAGTTTGAAAAAAGTATATAAATTTCATGAAAACAAAATACAGTTATTAGAAATTATCTAAAAGTTCATTCTACAATTAAATATATCCAGGGTGTTCTGATATGTAATAAAAAACTAACATTTTGTAGTTCTGCAGGACTAACCTTTAACCAAAATGTCCTAACATAAAATTAGATACTTTTAAGGCAAGTATAAGCAACAACATTGTGTTTTGAATCAACTGGTCATTAGATTTGCAGAAAACATGAACTGTTAACAACTACAAAACTATATGGCTTTAATGAAAACGGGACAGAAAACTTACCAGTTATCAAAACTGAGGTGACAGTAGTATTAGGAGAATCTATTACCTAACTTCACTCTCAAACCCACCTTAGATAGGCAAGGTTCTTGAGCAAAATGCCAGTAGTCACGTAGGTGCTTAATCAGGCATATGCTTAAGAGACTAAAATCACATATTTTATTAGGTAGGTTATATAATCAAAGATGAAGTTCTTAGGTATAAAAACTACTAACTCGTTATTTACATTTTTTTACAGTCTCATATTTTAATGAAATTATAATCTGGCTTCTTGAAAAGCACTTTTTTCAGCAAAGAGTTTTGGGAAATTAATATGCACAAGTGTTCTCTACAGTGAAAGCCTGCTAGATATTTACTAAATTAAAATTCTGTGTTTGAGACTACTCAAAATAGCCACAATTAATAAATCTGAAAAATTACTTTTTCTTAAAGAAACCTTTCATGCCTTCCCTTTCAGCTTCTCAGATTCAAGGTGAATATATCCATACACAACATTAAATCAATTCCAGTTGTGTATTAAAATAATTACCATCTAAAAGACAGATCAGACTAAGTGGGATTATTACTTCCTTGATCCACCTCTTTGACATACATCTGATCTCTCCTGTGCTCAGCACTCACTCTTCTTTTAATCTCCCACTTTCCTCTATCTCTCCTTTACTACACAAGACAAACCTCCTTAGGGTCTTAAAAAAAAAAAGAAGATCAAACCCCACACAGATACCCCTAATGACCCATCACTCCCCTCTGGTCACTGCTCTTTCTCCCTTCCATGTCTCAGCAGTTTAGAGCAACTGGTATACATTTCTCCATCTCCAACCTCAGCTCCCTCCAGTTTTGCTCCTGCTCTTTTTACATCACAGCATCTGCTCTTAAAGATCTTAAAGGCCTTCCTATAGGTCAGCACTTGCAGCCCACACTCGGTCTCCCTTCTCAAGGGGCTGGCCAGCCACCTGAGCACACCCAGCCACGCTGCTCTTGCCCCCACCCCCCTTCCACAACTCTGCATCCCTAGGTTTGCCTGCTTTCTCCAGGCACCTCTTCAACAAGGCAATAAGGTACACCTCCTCTCTGATTTTCTGCAGCTTTATTTGCTACTTCCTATCAGAAGACCATCTCGTACTCCCACTCACCACCCATGTTTCTTGTCAACTTGTTCAGTTTTCAAACCTTCATACCTCCCTCTAACATTATCCCTCTGGTTTGGAATGGCCACCTCATATACATTTAGTGCTTACCGAGATAGGAACAATAAAGAAAGCTCTTCTCTTGATCATACTTACAAGAAAACCACTGAATCTGGTTAGACAGCTGGTGGGCTGTGGACTATCAAGCCTAATGTAACTAACCTGAACTGCAATGAGACTGGTGTTGCAGTAACCCTCTGTACGCATTTGCATCTATTTTTAAAACGCTTGGTTGTGCTGTCCTTGTCCCTATCCCCACAACTTGGGTGGACTTCAAAGCTGTGCAGACTAGGTCAGCCAGTTGCAGACACGTGTTAGCACAGTCTAATGAGTTACTACTCATCAGTCAAACAACAGCAACTCTTTAGAGCTGCTTTGAGAATATTCCACACGCAAATCCAAATGTGATGGTGCCCACAGTAACTCCTGGTGAGCAGCAGGTCACGAAGCTTTACAATCACACCCTCCATTCCCAAGAGTTACTACAACAGTTGCCTGAGCTACAACCATACCCACATGGGGTCTTTGTATGTCATGGCTTTCAGCAGAGGAGCTGTAGGATATTCAAGGGTTAAGTAGCATTCAAGCTTTTTTTGCCTTTTTATAAATTACCTGTAGATATTTTTGTTATTTTAAGTCATTTGCAGTAGCAGATCTGTAACTAAGAAAGCAGCGATTGCCTTGGTTTTGTGGGTGATTCAAATGAAAATGCAGAAAGGGCTGTAGAAATTAACATAGGATCTTCCCAGGAGTAGGAGTAAGTCACAGAAGCCAAGCCAGGAAAGCAAACAAACAAGCCTGCAATAACAGATCTCTGTTATTGAAAGCTCCAAAACTTTCTTGAAGACCAGCAAACACACAGAACTGATAAGCTGAGTCCAACTGTACAGCCCTACGGCTCATTTACAATAGCTTGAGGATCAGAAAGTGGAAATCAGCACTACAGGAAGTATAACATACTTGGAGCAGTAAGAATTTAAACCTTACTGTAGATGAAGAATTGCTATTTTTAACCAGAAAGGGAATAGGCAGCTATCTCCAACTGTTATTACCATTATCTTCAGAGGATGATGGCTGATTAAAAAAATGTTTAATAAAAGCAAATTCTGAATTTTACCTGCTATTTCCACTCAGTTCTACAGCAGCAAATTCTTTCAGCTGCACACAGCTTAAGGCTTGAGACAATGTACAACAAAATAATGCACTTCACAGGCAATTCAGTTTCTGGACTTACCAACACAGGGTGGGATCAAAGAACAGAAGAGCTAGGGACAGAGACAATGAAAAAAAAACTTTATATCTCCTTTCTCAAGGGAAAGGGAAGGTGAAAGTCAAATGACAAGAACACAACAGGCATCAAGAACAATGTTCAAAGGAAGTAATGAAGGCTTTCAGACACCATGCTAAGGCTACAGACATGATGAGGAAGTCATTACTGAGCATCAGTCTGAGCCCAGTCATTTTGTGAAGATATGACAGGCACCATTCTCACAAATACAGTGGTAGGTGTATTTCCACATGTCCATGCAAAACAGCACTAATACTTCCTCACCTTTACAAAGGACACAGAGACAGACTACCCCGGTCTAGCTCACAGCTGGACTCAACAGGGAATGTTTGTCTTCTTCAGAAGATATTCATAAGGATGGGAAAAAAGCATACGTGAACTAAAACTATAGAACTAGAAATAAACACCATCCTTTGAAAGATAAGCATTGAAGAAACACATTCAAATCTAGCATCAATATGATTAAGAAGCTGGGAAAGAAGCAGGCATCTTGGGGCTGTTCGAGCTAGAAGAAAAACATAAGTAGCAAGGTCTAGTATTTTTTGTTTATGTAAAAGTCCTGTTTCAAAAACAAAGGAAGAATAAAGAATGAGTATTTCACTGCTCAGAGCCATCAAGAATCTGTTCAGACATACTGACTTACATCCCTCTTCTAAGCTTTCCAACAGAACCACACAAATGAGCAGCAGCTCAGGGCACACCATCTTCCCCAAAATTAATCTCTTCTCCCCACTGTCCATACATACTGCCATCAGAACCAATATTTAGCAAACTCCTTAGCAGACAGAGCACTTTCCTGAGCAGCTCCACACTTGCCTTTGCTTTCAGCAGTCTCGTATTTGCAGATGGTTCATTTTTGTTTCCCACAGTTGTCTGGGTATATCCACTGCTGTTTTAGTTCAACCTATCCCAGCTGCATTATAAAAAACATTGGCTAACATGCATTCACTAGCTATCAGTAAACATGCTACCACAGGACTGAAGTTCCATGCCTGAGAATGTTAGCAACAATGTCTCTTAAGAGTGGAAAGGAATTCACACACAACCTCCTCTGTGGTGTCATCCTGTCCTTATCTCCATCATCAA
Organism: Pterocles gutturalis; assembly: GCF_000699245.1. NCBI lineage: Eukaryota > Metazoa > Chordata > Aves > Pterocliformes > Pteroclidae > Pterocles > Pterocles gutturalis. The sequence continues at coordinate 4,115 of NW_010099570.1, read as the reverse complement.
CCATCCTGACATCCTTCCAAGAACTCACATACCTCTGTGAATACACCGCATTTCCTCTGCTTCTCACTGTAATACACACATGCAAGATTCAAACTTCTAAGCTGCACCTCCTGTTACCTGGGCTATCCTGTTATGGATTTCCTTGAATTTTTGAAAAAAAAAAATGCCTTAAAAGCTTCAATATCTAGCAATAAATGCATTACTTGCTTGCTAGGGGTGTGTTTAGAAGAAGGATAAGCAAGTTAACCATACCTCTGAATACATCAGCATACCATACTGTATAAAGAACTGGAATAGTATTAGCACTGCTAACTCATTATATTAACCCTAAGTTAGTGTTCAGCTTCAATCCTCAGTTGCGGGTATTAGGTTGTTACCTCCAGCTTCTTCAGAAAACTCCTTTCCGCAGCTCCAGAGTAAAGGCTGACAACATGAACTCTCAATGCTACAGCATCAAAAGAAATAAAACACTTCAGCATTTTAAGATCCCTTTAAGTTGTCTGTGCTGCACTCTAATAACATTTAGATTGTTATTGTTAACATCCCCAACTATTTTATCATTGTCAATTCACAAACCATTGAGATCCTCCAAAGTTATGATTACTGCTGGCTAGCTCAGCTGTGAGAAATGCTATTCAAGCTAAAAAGCCTTTGTATTGGCAGGATTTGCCACCAGCAAAAGAGCTAGAAAAGAGAGTGGTCTTCTACAATACCTTTGCTAACCTAAACACATTTCACATTTTTACACCTGGTATATTAGGCGTATAAACTCAGCTAGGGCTAATGCAGCATTCCATACCAGTTGAAGTTCATCAACACTCGGTGCTTGGGTAAAGGCTGCTGCAGTAGCAGGCTTGTAGCCACTACTATGCTTGAACATCTGAACAGGGTGTACTCTTTCAGCAGCACCTCAGAGCCTATTGATTCTGACAGAGACCACACCTTTAGCAATTACTCCTCTTCTTCAGTGAACCACTGAATTAATGAAACCTATTTAACCACCCTTACTTTCCATGTTTTGATGAAGCTTAGAGGGACGAGTAATCATGAATTAAATTCATTCTGGCCTATAAACAATTTCTAACCATAAGCACAAGGGAGAGGCACTGGCACTGTGAACATACAAGTCCCCTGTTGCACAGAAATAACAAAATTGTAAGAAGTTATTTTACTACAAAACAAAGTATAGGACCAAGAGAGGAACAACTCAGATTTGAAAACAAATCAAAAATCTAAAATGCTTTTTTGAATAGCTGTACAACACCTAGTTCAGTACACAACTGAGATGAATTGAACATCTAGGAAGAAGCATTTAAGAATCATTTAGTACATACACATGTATAATTTAAAACACTAGCAGGTCTTCCAGTTAACTTTGAAAACAAAGAATTTGTTAATTTTAGAGATATTTTAGGCAAGATTTGAAAACTCAGTCTTTTGGGACCTTACTCTTTTACGTATTTTATATCAAAAAGCTTCTCTGAAGTCTCAGGTTCACTGTAGAATACCAACTACATTTATGACGATTAAGTAAATATATGCTGTCACATCCCATTATTCAAAAAGAGAAAAAGAAAGTCATCAACAGCAGACAAAACTTCAAGAATGCCAGAGAAGAGCTATCAAGACACTGCATATGCCGCTTCAGTCATTTTTAAAACAATGCAGTAGAGCAACTACATTAAAGCAGGGTTTTCCACTCCAGATTGTTTAATCCACACTGTAACAGCTGGAAGTAAAAGTCTCAGAGAAGGGTTGAATTTTGCTTGCTTGATTTTTTTAAACGCACTTGTATTGTATGAAAAAGGTTTTTTGTTTTTCAACCACTTTACAAAACTATTACTCAAGAGACATTCCTTGATGAAAGCAGTTCCAAAGAAAAGCATGCACCTCTACACAGCTGCCCCAAACTTTACATTTCACAGATCAAAGGATGACCATGGCTTTCTGGAATGTATAGCTGATACAACTTGATGACTAGGTCACAACTTCATGAATCTGGAGGAAAGTATTTATTTATCAGTGAGGAAACAAGAAGCTAGTAACTTGAATTGAGAAATATTTAAGGAATAGCAATGTGAAAATAAGCACAAGTACACATTACTTCAGCTTTAATATTACTATTTGTATTTGAAGTTTAGAAACACAATTGGTAACACCTTTAAATGATTACTACTACTTTATAGTCATTGATTGGTATGACAGAGATTGATACAACCCTTATTATACCTAAGAACATAACCAAGTAAAAGCATAAGCAGATAGAGTGCTCTTCTACTCTGAGGAGTTCCTCTAATACCACCAAATTCCATGTTCTTCTTTCAGTTATTTCTTATGAAACACTTCAATTTTTCACATTTTAATGAAAAAAAAGGGATTAATAAGTGTCAGCCTTAACACTGAAGAGAACTTCATCCATCTTTAACTGGCAAAGATTCTGCACTGTAATGGGTATGCAATTTCAACTATTTAAACCCACCTGCACAGATAGGATGTTTGTGTAAGTAAGGAGAGTTTTAAGCTCATTTTGAGTTGTGTTATCTTTACAATACTAATAGGAGTATGAAAAAAAAACACACAAAAAAACTGGTTTTAATTACCAAAGTGAAGAGACATTATCAACCTTAATATGCACACAGAAGAAACTAGAGTACTTTCCAAGTTATTCTCAGAGTAATGCCTCTTTGTAAAGGAGCTAGTTATGAAACACTCCAAAAAGACTTGGTACTGTCTATCTTGATGATGCATACTGTGTGTCCTGATCATGCACTGCTGGAGAGAGTACGCCAGAAAAGTACAGTAGGATTCCATTTTAACTACTCATCTTCCACTACAGTATAGAAAACCACTGTAAAACAATTGCCTCCATACAGCGGAGATGCTAAGGAAGATCAGATTGGGGGAAGGGGAATGGGGAAGCAACTTAAACACCCATCTGCTATACCAGATTCCTCAGCAGCTTTTCATTCATTAAAGTGTTGAAACTTAGATGGTCACAGACATTAACACCACCTGAATTCAAACATTTCTACTATAAATGACTCTCTGCCCTATTGTTGAATGAATGATTGGTATGAAACAGGTGTGAAAGTGGTTTTTTACTAGCCACCATTGAGCCAAGAAGTTCTTCAGTATCAAAATCAAGCTGAGCTCCATTAAACAAGAAGGGTGCTGCTGTGGTTAAGGAAACAAACATGCACTTAAGTTCCCACAGGAAGTGTTAGAAGGAGAAGCAAGACCATGATCACCCTGATCTGTGGCAGTCTTTTATAGGTCCTCTAGAGAGGCGGCACTGATTTTATTATATTGATCGCTCTGCCACAATACTTATTTCCCTTCAAACTTGGTGGGTTATATACCAGAGTATGACCAATGGTGCAGCGCAACAGAAAAAACAAGTATCAGCGCTTATGCAGAAAGAAAAAGTTTCCTCCTCTCTCCTGCATGTACATACACAAAAAAAAAAGTATCAGCTGGACAGTGTCTCTACACCACAGGCTAGTTTTTCAAATCTCTCATCATTAACACTGAAAACTCCACAGCTCAGAAGTCTGAAGACCACTCTTTAATGGTTTCCCCTAAATAGGCCATAAATACACATACAAAATCAGCAAGTTTGTATATTTAATTTTCCATTAATGCTAGTAAAACCTTTTGCACTAGCTCCCAAGTAAGCCACTTTCTCAGGCTGGATTTAACACTCCATAAGCAGGATAGGCGAGCTACGTCAATGGATATCTTAGGCAAGATGCTTCCCCTTGCATTTAGAGGGAAGAATCAACCCTACCTCAAAATAAAATACAGAAAACGTCACCCAACACATACAGGAAAACAGAAGAGCATGTGTACGTGTGTGACTGTGCATGTCCACATGTATTTGCACATACACACACCCCCAGAGCCATCCTTTGTGGGAGGCACCCATGGTAGCACCGCAATTATTATTTCCATATGTGTAAAGGTGTACAGACACATCGGAGATTCTACATACACGCGTGGCTGTAACACCTAAATCGCACAGCGACAAGAGATGCCCCCACTAAAGATGGCTGGCCCCAGCCAACGCGGATCGGCGTGAGCCAAAACTCGCACCAAATCCGGCACCGCACCCGGCC
>NW_010099569.1:0-6861 GCF_000699245.1 Pterocles gutturalis | reverse complement strand
CGGGGGTGGGAGGGCGGGCAGCTGGCCGGGGCGCGGTGAGCCGGGAACGCGGCCTCGGAGGGGAGTTTCGCGGTGGGGCTGGGAGTGCCGTGGGTGGGGAGGCAGCACCGCTTATTGCAGCTGTGGGCTTCAGGTAGTGGGGTACAATATAGAAAATAATCGTAGGGCGTTCCTGGCCTTTTGTTTTTCAAGTTTTTGGGTTTTTTTTTTTAAGGAAAACAAGAAAAGAAAGCGTACAGAAGAAGCGGAGAAAGCGTCAGAAGACCAGAGCTCATCTGTCGTACAAGAACCTCCTATAAAAGCAAAGAAAGCCAGGAAGAAGGAACTTTCAAAAGCAGAGAAAGAATTGGCAAACAGGTGAGTAAATTCTAGCTTTTTGTAGTAAGAATAAAAAAAACCCAACATCTAGATTAATCATAAGATTATGAGTTCAGTGAAACAATAAAGTTGTGTTCTACTGTTCGTCTTAATCCTTGTGTTTAAGAAGGTTTATTTTTTAAAAGATTGTGAAGTTTTTCTGTTATTTTCTCCAGAAGGTAGTAAATACTTTTAGCTTCTTGAAGTTTTTGGTCTGTGAAGTGCAGATCCCCTGTTAGAGAGCTAACAGGTCTCGAGGTTGTACATTTACACCAGAAGTTGTCTCTGGCACGGGGTGATGCCTTCTAACTGTAGCTGCCTTTGTCCAGCACACCTGCAGTCAAGGGAGCAGAGGCAGTTCCAGCAGGCGCACGGCACCGGGCAGAGTTGTCCTTATCGCGCTTGCCCTCTGCTGTGACACAGACCTGCTCCTTCACACTGTCCCGTTCCCTTAAGTACTCAGAGTTGAACCAAGACGCTGTCAGTGCAGGCAAGAAGCTAGTCTGTGCAGTTAAGTTTGGATAGTGAAGTTTGCTTGATGGTTACTCGAGGCTGACACCTTGTTCTCTCTCTGGCACTGTGTGATGTTGCGTCTTCCATGCCCACAGAACTTGTTTGCTGTTTTGGTGTCAGTAGCCATCCAGAGCTTTTTCCGATCTGCATATTGTTTGTGCTGTTATGGAGCTTGGAGAGATAGAGATTTGTTAGTGTGTGGATGGATCCCAAAGGATTGTTTGTTCTGAGTGTCCTAGGTACTGGGAAGAATTAAATCTCTCCTTAGTTCTAGTGTGCAAAGATGATTTTTTTTTCCCCCTTCAATTTTAGAGGTTATAGAATTATTTAACTCTGAATTATTTCTTTATTGCACCTACTAAATAGCGAATGCCATGTTCTGGGGACAGTAAATAGTTTTCCATGTTACAGAATGGTCAGATATGTTTGTTTGATGCATGATAAGCAAAATAATATTTTAACTATTTTAACTTATATTTTGCATTATGTTCAGCGTAAAATTTATCTTGGAGGCTTCAATTCTTTGACCTCAAAAACTCTGTTTTTTCCCCATCAATTATAATTTACTTGTCTTTTTTTCTGATAAGAGAGAGCGCTTTGGAGCAGGCAGATGAAGAGGAGGAGCAAAAACTGTTTCAAAACAAAGCAAAGCAAAAAAAAAAGGCTTCTCATGCCGTCGCCAAAACTGTTGTTAATTCAGATACAGGCACTGCTGTAAAACAACAAAAGGAAAAAAAGGTGGATGATGAAGCAGTAAACAGGAGAACAGTGTTTGTTGGAAACTTGCCTGTCAACTGTACTGTCCAGGTATGTGAGTGGATTCATCAGCTAAAGGAATGAGAAGAAACAACAGTCCGTGTTTTGAGGGGATGTTTCCATCTGAGAAGTCATATGTATTTGTGACTAAAATTGCTTTTTGGAAAAGTAGGAAATAATGCTTATTATCAGAAACCATCAATCTCTTGTTTTATTGGAGTTGGGCTTTTTACGGCAGCAGGTGCAGTTGCTCTTTCTTTAGTACAATTGCTTAGTTTCTTTTGCAATTAAAAGAGACAATAAATGAGAACTACAAAGTTAGTCTGCTTCTAATTTTGAACGCAAACAATGCTTTAGATTGTTTCATAAAATATGTTAAATTTATACTTTCTTCCATAGTAAGGGGTACAAATTCAGTTTTGGCAATCTGTAGAATAAGAAGCTGCCACAAGAAGCATAGAAACAATTACAAATTACTGGCCTGTTTTCAGTAGCCCTTTAGTGGACCTTGTATAAGTAAAGTTAAACTACTGTTAAAACGATCTTGCTAATAAATATTCAACAATAATTCTTATTACCAGGATGCAAAAATGTGTTGAATATTTGTAATATCTTCTGTTTAGGTACTGAAGTCTCTTTTTAAAGAGTATGGACCAATAAAATCCATTCGATTCCGGTCTTTGGTACGTTGTTTCCGCTAATGTTATATAACAAAATCATTAATATTTTTTTTTTTTTCTTAAAGGGTAGTATTCATCAGGCTTGTATTGTCGTTAGTTCAGAAGTGGGTTTGGGTGTGTATTTTTTGCCACTAGAAGAGATTTTACCATAGAGGGACTGCAGATGCATCTTTCCTTTCATCACATTTTACTCTTCCTGTAGCAGCACTTGACAGTGTCAGAGCTATATTTGCTCTGGAAGAATAATGCCTTTGTTATTGGTCGTTTACCTGAAGTATTACTCACCTATTTCTAAATCATAGTAGCAAAGGCACATTGGTTGTGGATCAGTGTACTCTGCAAAATAGTTGAAGATAACAGTCTTGGGCCCCAAGTAATGTAACAGATGAAGTCAAAGCAAGCTATCTAATTATGAGGTGTTTCTAGATCAATAGCCACTCCCATCTCATTTGCTCCGTGTGCTGTCTACGTTGCCTTGGGTGGGAATGGTACCTGTTTGAATTCCTCTTTGCCTTCAAGAACAAATATTTAAGATAAATTGACACTAGGCCTGCTTAACTAAAGCTCTTTTTATGTTAAAGGTTCCAGCAGAAGATACTTCATCCAAAAAGTTAGCAGCGATAAAGTAGGTTCCTCTTGTGAATTTTGTGCTTTATTTTTCAAGGCAAAAATAATTTTTAAGTGTTGGTTGTTACATGTTTGGCCGTATTAATTTTTTTTTTAATTTTATGTTTCTTTGACTTTTGTAATTACCTTTGTGTGAATATAAGTTTTCTTAACAAGTCAAAAAGAATTATGTGCCCTGTATACTAGTAATTCATTATCTTAGGTTGCATTTCTTATATTTTAGGAAGGAGGAAGATGCTAGTAGTCTTTAATTAATTTGGCTATGTTTATGAGCTGAGGAAGCTTGATCAGGGTGCATATACATAAAGGGCTATCTTGACCTTTAAAATAAATGAAGCTGTTGCTGTGCACAAAAGTTGTTATGCTGTGCATAAACGTACTTAACAAGAAGTGCTTGTGCACTGCACACAATCAGAATTACTTAAACAATGTGTGTCTTTTTCATGTTCCAGGCATAAGGTGCACCCTAATGCGAAGTTTGTCAATGCTTACATTGTATTTAAGGAAGAATGTGATGCCGTTAAGGCTCTAAACAAGTAAGTCTCCGTTTTGTTCCTCATTCCCTGTTGAAGAGGTAGATTTGCAGATAAATCTGAACTAACTCCTCTCTTTTGCTTGAATCTCAAGAAAATGTTTTTTCCAACTTAGAAGTAAATTTGCTTTTGGAATAATACTGTGCAGTGCCATTGTAAATTAAGTAACACTAATTTAATTTTTAAAACTTTTTGCTTTTGGCTGCAAAAGAAATGGAACAGAAATTGCTACTGGATTTCACATCAGAGTTGACATTGCATCAAAAAACAATTCAGTAAGTAAAGTTGTGACTAGAAAAACCCTTTTCTGTTTCTTTGGGTTTTTTTTCTGTAACAACTTACTGTCTTGTGTCTCCTGTTTTCTTTAGCATGACAATAAACGATCTGTATTCTTGGGAAATCTCTCATATGGTAAGTTTAAAATTGATTGTTATGCAGCATTATTTAACATTTATGGAATATGTTGACATTAGGGGGTTTTTATTTATTGATATTTAACGTAGCATGTTTAGATAGCTAGATATCTTTTGCTGGAATTTATCTTTTTAAATTGCAGTTTTATTTTTTAACTGAAACACCTGAAGGGGTTGTAAGTTCCTGTCAAGTTCTGCAGGTTAATTGTTTTCTTTATTGTAACTAGAACTGCAAGCACTTCTAGGTTTTGTTGTTGCTTGGTGTGTTTTAAGTAAACATGGCTAAACTGCATAGGCCATAGCTTTCTAAACTGTTAAACGTTAAACTGGTACCTGTTTGTGAACTACTTCCAAGTGATACACAGTGATGGCTTCTTGTTTTGATGCTGTGAGCCACCGGGTGAGTGACTCTGTCTGGGCAGCTGTTGGCAACTGATTGTGATCTGCGTGGAGGGGCTCACTGTATGGCTGAGGTCAGTGCCTGGTGAATATTCAGCTGTTTCTGAGTAGGCTGGAGAGTAGATGAAGGGATTGCCATCAGGTGTGGTCTGCAGGAGGATGTTAATGGAGTCAGGACGCTTGGGACAAGCATCTTATTTGGTGGTGGTGCAGATGTGTACACAGGAGGAAGGCATGCCTGGTGCCTGTGGCCTGATGCAGAGCCTGTAGCATGTCCTTGCTGACAGTAATGCTGAAACAGACAGGCTTTAGACCAGCCAAAAACTTGACCTGTCTGAAAATCTGGATAGGTGACAAGTCTGATTGTGGTGACATTACTGTTGTGCCTGTTGTGTAGAGCTCATGTCAGTACTGTATGTTCCTTTGTGCATCCTGCAGAAAAAAGTTTGGACACTTGGAGTGATCTGAAAATGACTTCAGCAGCTTGACCTTTTCTCAACACATCCAAGTCCAATTGCTGTAATTAAACCATGGCTATTAAATTCAGCCACCTCCTGTAGCAGAGATACGATTGTACCTGTGTAAAGGGGTTTACCCTAGTATGAGGTGTACCTATAACAGACAAGAGAATAACCTGTGGTTTTGTATTGTTTTGTCACACTTGTCTGTTAGCGTAGGCATGAGTCTGAGAAAGCCTCACACATATGGCCATTATCAGAATAATCGTGTAGCACCTGTGGTTGGAAAGTGTAAATCCCTTCTCCCCTATTTAGCTAAAATTCATGGCTCAGTCAAGGAGTGTGAGACTTCAAGAGCTGCCAGCACAATGTGCTCATTAGCATCAGCATTAATTCTTAGAGATTCTGGCATAAGAAGGAGCTACAAAAATGTAGTGTGAATCTTAATTTTCACCACGTTCAAACCATAAATGAAATTACTTGAAAAAATTTTGACGGTATTTGCCATCATCCTTCTTTGTGATTTGTAGTGTCCTCTTCCAGGCTAGAGGATTAGTAACTGTCGGAGTAAATAGCCCTCTACAAAGTCTGCTTTGTTAGCTTGCTGGAATTTTTCTGAACCACTGATGTTTGTGTACCTATGTATATTTGTATATTAACATGTATCTTTAAACATATGTTTGTGTACCTGAATTGGTAAATATAAAATATTTAGATTTGGGCCAGGCTTCTAAAGCTGTGTGTCAGACTGAAGAGGCGTCTGTTTCATTGTGCTTGCCTGCAGACATCAGTGACGATGCTGTGCGAGAACACTTTTCTGTCTGCGGAGGTGTAGTAGCAGTGCGAATTGTTAGAGACAGAAACACCGGCTTGGGGAAAGGCTTTGGCTACGTTCTCTTTGAGGTACGTATGAATGGCGTGCTTCAGGACACTGGGAGTTCTTCAAAATCTGAATTGGGATTTGCCTTTATAGGCTTTTGACATTTTTTTTTTTTAATTAATTTTTCAGGGTAGTTTGTATATGTCAGGAAATGGAAGTATGGTTGTGTATGTTAAAAGCAGCTAGGGAGACCAGTTCTGTGGAAGCAGACGCAGAGCAAACTATTTTAGGTCATGTACAAAAAAAAGTTGTAAAGCGTTGGGGTGAAAGAAATGAACTTTAAGGGAAAGACTTAAAGGAGGGACAGGTGAGTTCACTTGGTATAACTGCAATGTTCTCCCATTTCCTGTGTGTTGAAATATAAGTGGAATTCTTTCCTGCAGCTGGTTTGCCTACTGGCACTCTGGTTTGGATTTGGTACCTTTGGTATCTTCCCTTAGTTTATTTTCTGCAGCCCAATACCTTTTTTCCCCAGTTTCTCCTTCATCTCTCTGCCTCTGTCTTCCACGTCTCACGTAAGCTCTTTAATAGCCCATTTTCTTCAGGTATCTGTGCCTCGATGCACGGGCTTACATGGGTGTGCTGGTGTGTCTGAGCAGAGCAGAGGTGTTGTGTCATTAACAGAGCAGTTTGTGTGCTCTTTATTGTAAAATCTTGCTTACAAAATGAAAGAAAGGCAAATATTTATTTGAAAGCAAGTCAATCGGAAGTAATGCTGCTTTTAAGCTGTCTGTCTGTTCTTGTAGAATAAGGATGCCGTTCATCTTGCTCTGAAACTCAACGAGTCTGTTCTGATGGGAAGAAAGATACGAGTGAAGCGCTGTGGAGACAAGTGGAAAGCACCCCAGAACAGTCCCCATCAGTCTCGTGCTCCTAAGGACAGAGTTGATACCACGTTAAAAAACAAGAGGTGCTCTATCGAGTCATTTGTTGGTGAAAAAGCAAACCCGCTAAAGAAGAGCGCTAAGCCAAAAAGACTAAAAACTATTCCCAGGAACAAAGCTGGGAAAAACAGTCAGTCCTTGGATAAAAAACAAACATATAAAAGCGTTCGGTATTGCTACAAAGACTGATGTACGTAAGGGCGTTCTGTCATAAACTGTGTTTGCTAATACAGCTGTGCGTGTGCTTGGCATTCACGGGGGGTTTGGCTTCTCTGTCAGGCAGTAGGAGGTGCGTGTCCGCGCTGCAGTCACGGCTCCAGCCGGGGTAAGGCCGCAGGGGTCACCCCCTTCTCCCCCCGGG
>NW_010099568.1:348-958 GCF_000699245.1 Pterocles gutturalis | reverse complement strand
CATCCCAATCACAAATTCTTTGAAACAGCAGGTCTAAATAACTGATAAAAAATCAGAAGGCTGTTCTATACTTATTTTCCACGCTACTGGTTCTCTGAGAAGCGCTCCCCGGTTTTGGCAGCTGACTGCTACATTTCCCCCAGAATCAGCTTTTTCACCCACGTTAGTGGGATATGTTGTCTGAAATTTTTGTTAACAAACAAAACACCCAAACCGAAATCACCCGTGGCTGGCAGCCGGCACCGGTGGAGGAACAGGGCATCACTTCCCTAATTCTAACTTCCCCTCGCTCGACTTTTAATTTCCCAAACTGCAAGCAGACACCGTGCTGTTTGTCAGGATATTTTTTTTTTTTTTTCCCCTGTGTAAGCAGCGAGAGACCTGGTTAATCATCTATCGCAGATACACGAGCATGAGAAAGAAAAGTGTCGATGTTTGCTTGTTCGGGCTGATGGGAATGGCCCACGAATTTAGGATTAAATTACTAACGGTGATCATAAGGCTTTGTTTCCTCTCGCTCGCTCTTTTCTGCGGCGATTGTCAAAGTAAAGCGGGCAACATTCTTTGGACAAAGTGTGCACAGCAGCTTTGCAGTATAAAATAAGCTCTT
>NW_010099568.1:0-288 GCF_000699245.1 Pterocles gutturalis | reverse complement strand
AACCCCGGTACTAACTTTAGACCCGCTTTCACAGGTGGATCTGTGACAAGAGAGTGGAGCGACACTTCAGAAGGGTAGGTTTTTTTGGGGGGTATTTTTTTTCCAAGAGGCTTTGCAGTGTCCAGCATCAAATCCCCACTTGAGGGGGAATCATGTGCGGGCAGCGGGTTTGGGGTTTGCTCTGTCGCGGGGTTGGGGGTGGGGGGGTCCTGCAGAATAAGTGCCCCCAGACAGTTATTACTATATGGGATGGGGTAATTTAGGGAGTCGATTTGAAAGCACCACGCT
>NW_010099567.1:0-1390 GCF_000699245.1 Pterocles gutturalis | reverse complement strand
CGGGACCGGACTTGCCCGAGCTTGTCGGGCGCTCCCGGCTCCGGCCTCGGGGCTTCGTGGAGCTGTTGCTGCTTCTGCTGCTGCGTGTAACCTCGGGGAAGCATTCACGGGACTCCTGCTCCGTTGGCAAAACTTTCTATGTTTAGACGGGGAAGTCCTCGCTTGCTCGCACCTAGGCCGGCGGGGTGTCACCGCGGGGTTAGAGAGGAGGTGGAGGGAAGGAGGAAGGCTGGAGGCATGCGCGCCCATGACACTGGTGGTGTGATCTCCTTAAAAACACCCGCGATGGACACGCGGGCGCTGTAAAATACAGCCGTCGGACCGGGCGAGCTTTGGATTTTTTTTTCGCCGCTCCTTGCTTTCGTGAAATCTATGGGGCGGATGATTTTCCCTCTTAGTTATGCTTCGTGACAACGGATGCCTTCCCGATTATGATTTTCTGGGGAAGAGTGCGAGTCCCTCGGAAAATCTCCCCGCCCCAGCCCACGCATGGCCCCTGCTTACTACGGCGCTGGGGAGGGTGGAGTGCAGGTAGTGGTTGGGGAAAGTTCCGAGTGAATAAAATAAAATCCGTTAGTGTGGTTCCTTTTCTTGAAGCATCCACTGATCCCGGGCTTTCCTCTCCTCTACAACTTTGTGCTTCGCAGCGGGCACGACGCTTGCTCATCCTCCGTGAGCTCTCCGTGCGGACTGTGGAGACGCTTTTTCTGCTCTGCTATGGTTAAAAAAAGGGGCAAAAAAAAAAAAAAAAAAAATAAAGAGGGAAAAAAAAAGAATAAAGAGGGTGAAAAAAAAAGAAAATAACGAAAACTACCTTGTTCGAAATCGGACAGTTTTCACTGTCACTCGAAAGACGGATCGTCTTTTGCGTACGAGACCCTTGGCAAAAGTGAACTCTTTTAACAGCCCTTTAACTTATGGTGTAAAAATATACTGGTGGTGGAAAGTAGTAAATAATGATAATAAAGAATAGATCCAAACTATGAACTGTGAATAAGCCTTCCTGGAAAGAGCTGAGAACTGAAGAGGGAGTAGGTAGGCGATTCGCTTGCTGCTTCTCTGAAAATTTAGAAGAAAATGGGAGTGTCATGCACTGGCACAACTTTTTTTTTTTTTTTTAAACCCCAAGGTAAAAAAATTAAAAAAAAAAAAAAAAAAAAGTAGAGTTGTGGTGGCAGTGGGCGAGGGAAGATAAAAGCGAGAAACGTGTGAGGACGGCGAAGCCGGCGTGCCTGTCCCGGGGCGCTGCCCGGAGCCAGGGGTTGAACTTCGGCGAAAGCCCCGGCGTTCAGAAATGTTGCAACAGCACTTTGGAAGTCTCTAAAGAAAAGCTGAATTGTTCGAACTTAGGTAACTTAAGGAAACTCGTTATGACCTACATTGCTTTTGG
>NW_010099566.1:0-471 GCF_000699245.1 Pterocles gutturalis | reverse complement strand
GGGTGGGGGAGGCGGGGACATCGGGATATCGGGGACATTGGGGGACAGGGGACAGCGGGACAGGGATGGGGACATCAGGGACATCGGGATATCAGGACATTGGGGGACAGGGGACAGCGGGACAGGGATGGGGACATCGGGATATCGGAGACATTGGGGGACAGGGGACAGCGATGGGGACATCGGGGACATCAGGATATCGGGGACATCGGGATGGGGACATCAGGATATCGGGGACATTGGGGGACACGGGGACAGCAGGGGGACAGCGGGGGACAGGGATGGGGACGATGGGATGGTGACAGGGGTGGTGACAGGGACATGGGGACATCAGGGGACACGGGGACAGCAGGGGGACAACAGGGGACATCAAGGGACACAGGAGCGGGGATGGGGACAGGGACAGCAAGGACAGGGCGACATCAGGGGACACGGGGACGGGGATGGGGACACGGGGACAGCAGGGACATG
>NW_010099565.1:0-13018 GCF_000699245.1 Pterocles gutturalis | reverse complement strand
GTGTCCTGGTGGCAGCTGCTTTTCTGCAGTGCCTGCTTGGGAAAGTGCCTGTTTTCTTCTGAACGCTCCCCTGGAAGAGGAGCAGAGCTGATGTCCCTCAGGCACCTGCACGTAGCCAGGTGGGTTCCCGTCCCGACCAGCGGCTTTTCCGGACTTTTCCTATTGCAAAGCCCGAACCAGCACTGCCCTGCTCTGTGTTCTGATCGCTTCTGCGGGATTTGGTTTGTTCCTGAGCTGTGGTTCAGTGGCAGAAATCAGTTGAGCTTTATCTCCTCCTCCTGAACATCATTTATAAACAGATTTATGTGAAAAATAAAGTAGCTGGCTTATCAAAACACCGGTTTTATTGGGGGGAAAAAATACCAAGAATATATTGTTTGTAAATGGAACTGCTTGTGCTTCTAACACACTGAAATAAAAGTTGGTCATTTCATGAATTCAGTACTCATGCCAAACTATTTAGGTTTGTTTACACTGTGACAGAACATTAAATGCATTAGACTCCAAATGGCCCAGCTGAGTAACTTGCCTTACTGGGTGGAGCAGAAAACTGTAAAAATGTGAAAAAAGAAAATCGTAAGAAAAGAGGAAAGGAGAAAGTTTGAAGAAACAGAGCTGCAGATGTTATTTACAGGAACTACATTAAAGAGAAACTGCTTGGAGAAAGTAAGTACTGTGCAGATCTCATAACCTTTGGGGGATTTTTGTAAAATTCTCACAAGCAAGTTGTTTGATGATATCATCATGTGGATAGCAAAAACTTTTTTTATAAGCCTGCATCTGTGTAAGTTTATTATATTAAATAAACATCTTAGCTACAATTATAACTCCTTAATTATCATACTTGATAATATAGTTATAATGTCATAATTATATAAATAAAAATATGTAGTTATATTAATATACATTCACATAGTAAATATAATTTAAATTATAACTAGATAATACATTATAATGTATAATTATTAAGTAATAAGATATTAACTATTTAAAGATTAGGAAATGGTGGAACTAAGGTTGTTAGTGCAAGTTTTGTTTGAACCCCTTTGCAAGTGCTTTTGGGGTTACCTTTAGCAATTGTTTTCCCCCTGGGATCTTTGCTTTGTTCGGAGATCAGAGTGGTAGGGCAAAAAGTGTTCTTGGAGGAACCAGAGTTGTTAGGAAGTGATATGGTTGTTTGCAGGGTGGAAGATATATGTGACTTGGGGTTTGGTAAAATAAAGGTTTGCGTAAGGGCATATCAAGTCATTGTTATTACAGCGTGAGGAGAGCTGAGGAGCTTTGCAGAGAGGAGAGGGTAGAAACTGTCCAGTGCTACATGCTGTGGAAGGAAAAGGGATAGAAAAATTTAACAGCTGGGATGAAGGGCAGGGAGTAGGTATTTATCCTGGACATACTTCTGTCCCCTCCAGCTGTGCTGGCTGTGGTTTATTTTGGAGCAAAATTCAGTATAATACATTGGCAGATTTCCAATCCTCTTATGGAACAGACAACATTGCAGTAAAAGGTCTTCAATCATTTTTGCTATTAAAATGTTGTAAGAGGTATGTTCCTGCGTGCAGCTGTATTTGCTTCATCTTAACTATGCCACTGCAGAGAATGTTTCATCAGAAACTGCTGTCTTTTGTTTTATTTTTCACATTTTGTTGGCTCAGATTTTTTTAAAAAGTAATTAATGTCTAAATCTCAGCTAGGCAAAAGTGGTGCACCCACTGGATTAATGAATAAAAAAAATATGCAGTTTCAGACTTACCTTAATGAAAGAAACTGAGCAGCTGAATTTGAGTCTGATTAATCAGTATGAAACATTTGGGAGCACTCTTTGTCAGGGAGTGCAGTGATAGAACAAGGGGTAATGGTTTTAAGCTAAAAGAGGGTAGATTTAGATGAGATATTAGGAAGAAATCTTTCACTGTGAGGGTGGTGAGGCAGTGGCCCAGGTTGCCCAGGGAAGCTGTGGATGCCCCATCCCTGGAGGTGTTCAAGGCCAGGCTGGATGAGGCTTTGAGCAACCTGGGCTAGTGGGAGGTGTCCCTGCCCATGGCAGGAGGGTTGAAACTACATGATCTTGAAGGTCCTTTCCAACCCAAACCATTTATGATTAAATGAAAGACATTTTTTGCAAGTTATCGTGCACACAGGCACTCTGGCTTCCTCAAGCGTAGTGGCTTAGATTGTCCTTGATTGTTTGTTTGTTTGTTTGAATTTTGCACGTATCCAACAGCCAGAAATCTGGGAAGAAAAAATATTATTATAATAATACTCAGTATAACTCTTCATTGCAAGCTCCTAAATAAGGTTGGTACTATAACTAAAGTGCTAATTAAGATTAGTCTGTTTGGTAACATAATTTATTAATCTTGTTACTAACACTAAAATGAAATGCTCTTTCTGTGCATAAGCTTTATAGTCACTGCCCCTGACTTTAAAATATGTATGTGTGTAGTGACTGGAGGAAGCTGGAGGCCACTTACAGAGATGATGACCTATTAGTATGTTTAGTAAAAAGGTGTGTTTCTCTGCATTTCATGTAACAGATATAGCCGCAGCTCCAATCAGCCCTTTCACTGTCGGTGCCTTCCTGGCAGCGCCCAGCGGAGGGTGCTGTTGTTACTTTTCTGTACTGGAGCAGGGTGGAGAAAACCTGAGCGGGTAGCACGGCTAGGCAGCAGTCCACCTCTTCCTTCCTTGCCTGCAGGACTGGATAGCCCGAGTTGTTCTCTTCTGGTTGTCATTACTGTGTGATCAGCCCCCTCACAGGGAATGGGGCAATTCGCATGCACAAATGCGGGCTCAGATTTGTATCTGCTGACTTAAAATTTTGACTCAGGTTCTCTTTCCCACCATCTTTCTCTCATCTGGCTCCTTTTTGAAATCCAGTTTTTCCCTTCCCTGGTTATTCCTTCTCAATGGAAAAAAGACATCTTCAAAGTAAGGAATGAGGTTACTGGGGCCAGTGAAGCGCAGCAGGCTTCCTCTTCTCTGTTCTGGGTCAGGCTCCGCCACAGCCAGGAGCAGCTGAAGGCAGCTGGTTGGGATGCTGGGACAGCTAACTGAGTTGTTGCTCTGCTGAAGCAACACACACAGCAAATGTTTATGTTTGGTACCAAGAGGGATAAAGCATGTTCAGTGAAGATGAGCTCTTTGTAGATGACAAAGGTCTCATCGTTGGGCAAGGCTGAGCAATTTGAGGGGATTTTTGTTTCAGTCAGTCTGAAAAGCATGAGAAAACTAGTACACTGTAGGGAATGTTTAGAAATCATAGACTAGAAAAGTTATCAGAGTTAGTGGCAGTGAAACAATAAGGGTAATGTACTTATAAGTTCTTCTGTATGTATAATATATATGATACTAAATATAAGCTCCGACATTGCAAATGCGCAAGCAGAAATATTCCCAAGTTTTGGAGAACACTTAGGTGCATGAAACATGCAGGGTGTGCTGATAAATATGTGGAAATTAGCATCGGCAAACAAGAAAATTAAGTTAGTCTTGATCATAGTTTGCCATGTAAAATGGATGGGATACTGTGGAAACTTTAAAGGTAAGGTGTTTTTCAGCTAACAATCATTCAAAACAGAAGTTCCTCTCTAATTCTCCTGTCTTTGTACTTCGCTGTCTTTGGATAGAGGGTAATCTGAAAAATCCTGCACTGTCAGGGGTGATTTTCTGCTGCTGTTGTGTTAAATCAGTCTGTCTGTTTTGCTTTACTCTGAAGCATACATCCTGTTTTCAAAGTGGTGGCACAGTTTATGGAGATCAGAAACAGCTTGCAGATATTTCAGACCAGCCTTTTAATTCCTCCACCACACAGAATGGATATCATTGCAAAAGTTTTGTATCTTTCTCCGCTTACTGAATTGTAATTTGTCAGTCATATGCCCTCTGATAAGGCTGAATTTGGCAGCCAGCAACAGAATTCTTTGCTACATACCTTAAAAAACTGACTCTTAATTTTTCCTTGTGATTTTTTTGATTCAATTCAGCCATGTGGTAGTCCCCTGAATATCTCAGGTTGATGAGCTTTCCTGAGGCTTGTGAGCATATAGGACACAGCTTCACACCCTGGATACCCACAGAGACAGTTATTAGTTGGAACTGCCATTTGTCTCCGGAAGAAACATGATCTGCTCCACTTCAGAAAGCTACTTCTGGACGTCAGGAAATATCCACTGAGTTTCCTTGTGTGAAGTGGAATAACCATAAATGTTTCTCAAATCACCAGGAAATTTTTGAGATTTGACAGAGTAGTAATGGAAAGTGCTGTTGAGACTATTATACCATGATTACTGTATGAAAATCTGCTTAATGCTGTAGCACAGCTGTAAGGAATAAGCTGCAGAAAAATAATTACATTTTTGGATGAGGCAAAGTCCTGTTCCGAGTACTTAATTAAGTGAATTGTATTTACTAATATGGAAAAAGCAGAGGGCAGTAGATTTCCCTCAGGAAGAACACAATGCTCATGTTTGTTCAAATGCTGTGGCTCGTTCTTCAGAAATTAGATTCTCTCCCCAGATGATAAAAATGTAAATATCAGTACTTCTACAAAAATAATTCATTTTGTTAAAATTTAGGTCCGGTGTAATACACATTTCCCCCCCATTGTTTGTTTTCAAAAATTGCATCTCCAAATATTTTCAGACTATACAAGCTCTAAATGGCAATTTCATATTGTATTTAATGGCTCTGAGAATGAGTTGGATTGCTGGCTCAGACGATTGTTTTAGGTAACACATGCATTAAATGCATAAAATGCATAAGTAAGAATTATTATATTTCAAGAAAAAGAAAATTAAAGGACCAGATTTCAATGGTCTTATTTTGGATGGTACTTGTTCTTTCTAAAGGCATTTCCTTAAGTTTAGTGGCCTTACTTGTAAATGAGAATAACCCATGCTGGCAGAACTGTGCTTCAAAAGATCTGTGCTGCTGGAAAACATTCAAGTGTTTTTCATGCAGGAAGTTTGAGAGAATCATAAAAGATTCGCAATTAAAGGAAAACAGACGTGAGTTGCTCTGAGAAGGAACTCGAGGAATGAGAACTGGTCAATGAGCCATAAAGCGGGTCAGCCCTAAGATCCCAAAAGGTTAATAAAAAGCCCCTTCTGGAAACAGGCAAGGAAGGAAACCAGGATGAACATAACCGATACAGAGTTAAAGGCCCTTGTGGAGAAAAGGTAGAGGAGGATGTTAAAGGTGAGTTCAGAGAGCTCAAGGGAGAGAAGACATGACAAGAAAGATCATTTAGGTGGAAGCCCAACAGTGACTACAGTGCAAGAATAAATAATTACCTGAAAAAGGTTTCAGTAACCTTTCATTCGCAAGTGTAACTTTTTCAGTTGTACAGTCTTCTTGTCTCTCCCCCTTGAAAAATTTACAAAGATGCCTCTATTAATACATCCATATTGCTAAATGAGAGAGGGACAGGGACCTCTCTCATGCACAGGACCCCGACTATCCAAACGGCGTAAGCGTTCGCTAGTTTCCTGCCTGCTCCAAACAGCTCTTTCCAAGACAAAGCACAGGAGCAGTCTGGGGACAGTTTGCTCCAAGGACCACACTCAAGGGGCAGTCATAAGCCAGGACCAGACTATGTTCTTGTCCCTGTCTAATCTTCCAGAGCTGGTGACTTCAAATACCTGCACGTACCCTCATGTCACAGGCTGTGGTGTGTGACATGTACCCGTAGTTTTGTGCTGTAAATCACTGCTGACTGCATAATGGTTCACTTCATTTCAGACACTGTGAACTGAGGTTAAAAAAAAAAAAAAGTTAAAAATTGTGTCCTAGGGCTGCAGTAACCCAGCAGAGATCATGGGCTAAATGCTCTGTAGTGTGGACACAGCCAGTGAGACGTAGGGGTTAGCAGTTTGGACACAATCCAGTCCTTGCTACTTGGCCTCAGGGATCACTCCCTGTCCCTCTCTTAATTGGGAGTGTAGACTACACACAGAGTTTGTTCTCAGCAGCCTCTTGTAGAAAAAAAAAAAAAAAAAAAAAAAAAAGAGTTCCTGCTTTTCTACCCTACCCTGTTGCTTCTCCAGTGAATAAGTGATTGCATCAATCCCAGTGTGCGCAAATAACGCTGCTTTTCCTGAGGGGCAACGTGATTGTTTCTGTGCAGAGCTGCTTTAGTGCAGATCCTCGTGTTTTATTGCTGCTCTGTGACAAAACTACAGTGTCACATCCTAGGCTACAACACTAAACTGTGTTTGGGAAGAAATGAGTGGGCCACTGTTTATATTAGCCTGCAGATTCCAAGAGAAGTGAACAGCAATGTGAGTCCTTGGGTCAGGAAGAATAAATAGCTGTAATTCATGGAATTACTCCTGTTTTTTTGCATCTGGACTGTTTCAGGCCAGGGAAAAGTTCACAGTCTTTACACAGTTTTAAAAAAAAAGAGGAGAGAAAAATCTTCTTTCAGTATTACAGATGCATGGTGTGTTACAGCCCACTGTATGTCCAACATTATGTCCAATATTTTAAACACAATTTATTTACAAACACACAAATTAGGCCTTCAGATTAAAAATGTACAGTAAGTTCTTGAACACATGCATGTCTAATCTAAGAATAAATTATTACATTTACAGCACCTCATAGCTACAATTTCAACTCAATGTACTAGAATTCTTATGAAGAAAAAAAATGAAAAGGAAAATTTAAAAATGGGGAAAATATTGAATTCTCACCCACCAGTTTTTACTAGCATTTTGTATAGAATTATCAGCCCAATTGTCACTCCAAAATTTTTCCTGTTGACAACATTCTTGGAGTCTAAGGTTGTGATTCAGCCATCCTCAGGCAAGCTTTTGAGAAGAAATATTTCAGCCTTTGAGCACACATGTCCACCTGCCTCAGCAAATTATCTCAAGCTCACAAATAAATTTCAGTAACTTGTAGGAAACTTTGGTGTGTGCTGAGTGGACTCCTGAAGGCAGAAAGCCTTCAGTGTACCTAACTTGAACAGTTGACCAGGAGAGGTCAAGAAACATCTTGTTTTGGATGGAGGAATTTTCTTTCTTAGTAGACCTTTTCCAACAAAGAAAATGTTTACAAGCAACCTCATTAAAAAATATTAATATCTAGGGTTCAATCTGGCCAAGCATGGATTTACATAGGGAACTTTGTTCTCCCTCTGTGCAGGGCTTTCACAGCTATCTCTACATGTAAAGATAAAACACAATTTAATTTTGAAACTGTACAGTTAATAAGAATAGGTGTAATCTTTATTAAATATTTCTTGCCTTATTCAGTCCTGTTGTAAAAACGAGTAACTAAAATTGTTGGCCTTTGCTGCACCTACCCCGAATGCATCATCTACCCCCTACCTGCATCATCCTACCCCGAATGAAAATCAGGTTCTCTGTTTTACTCACAGCTGCTCAATGTAATGATAGATTCTCCTGGGTGAATTTCACTAGCTTAGGCAATGGATTCCACTTTAGAAAATCAGTTTCAGAAAGAAGTCTTTTTCCTTGTGAAAGAGATCATTCAATCACGATGGGGGCAAGTGAGTTAGGTGTCTTCTCTAAATTGTCATGATTATTTAGACTAATCTGAGAAATTGTGTACTCTTTTTCTAAATGACAGTTGTTGCAAGTTGTATTATTCCAGCAGGCAAAGAATCCAGCAGGCAGGGCCAGGCTCCGTGACGCTGTGTGCTCTGTAGGCACAAGGAGCAGACGTGAGATAGTAGCTTGACTGTCACAGGAGATACTGCCAATGTTTCAGTGTTTATTAGCCCCCTTGAATGTTCGTAGAAAAGTTGAGGCTGAGCTTCTCTTGTAAGAATTTGTTATTGAATTTCTAGCCACCACTAGCGTGCCTGGCCTCTGTTATTGATTGTCACCTGGAAGCTTTGCTGTTGGGACTCAATGCAACATCTTTTTTGTGTGTTCCACGTGCAATTGAATTTCACAGCCATTGCAGTCAAAGTCTGGATCCCAAGTAAAACAGAATACAAAATTTAGCAATGCTTTAGGTTTGGGTGCACATTCAAGCTGTTCACCCAGTTCAAGTGATGGTTTAACTTGAGATGCATTAAACACCATCTCATCACCAGACTACAAGGAGATGTATTTTCCCTGCGTGTACTATCTCTGTTCTGAAATCTGACAGAGTAAGATACTAGTAGGTCAGAGTAGTTATTTCTTTAGTCTCAGAGTAGATAGGAGGTAAGGGATACCTTTTCCATGTCTGTCTTCCTGTCCCATTCAAATTGCTTTTCCACATCCTATTCCCATTGTTTAAAAAACAATGTTCCTTCATATTGTAATTATTTTTGCATATATGAGAAACTGTTTGTACATTTTGTCTTCCTGTCTCCTGTGTGTTTTTTAAAAGTCTGAAGTCAGTTATTATTGTCTGTTTGGAGTATTTTGTTGTACAAAGCTAGAACTTTCAGATAACAACAAAACAGTAAGACTTCTAGTAGGTGTAGTGGTTGACCTGAATTAGGTGTAGTAGTTAGTGCTGTGCTGAATATTTTAAAAGGAGACTAATTATGTACCTTCTTGCCCTATTACAATTCTCTTACTACAGAGAAGTCTAAGTATTCCCACCGGAACAGAGACTCCATTCTTGAAAGATAACAAGCATTAGGATATAAGAAGGATATTTTTATAAAATATAAAAAATGATAAAAAGCATCATATTTTTCATGTGGCTACATGACAGATGGGAAGATTCTAATCTAGTCAGTTTTTTTTAATCTAGTCAGTTTCTGTGACACTGGTATTTTTCTGTTCCATTTTCCATCTCAGTTTTTTTTAAGTTATAAACTGGGATGAAGAAAAGCGTTCACGCTTCTGTATAAGCATAACTTCACTGCATAACTTCCTCTGTGATGGATTTTTTTCTCTCCCTTATTAATACACCTCTAATAATGAGACATAGAAATAGATGAAGGTAACCCTGGAAATGTAAACAGTCTCTTCTAGCACCAGACCTAGGAAGGGCCTGAGAGAGACTGTTTCTCCCATGCTCCTTGCCCTGCTCCAGGCAGTTACTCATCTGTTACTGCTACGTACCATTATATCGCAGCAGTATATCTCTTCTCTACTGACCAGGTCATTGGCCAAGTGCTAACACATCCCTGTTCTTGCCCAGCTGTTCTCCAGAACAGGATATGAGTTCCCAAGGAGTTTGTCCTTTTGTTGCCCTGTAAGATCTCTGCATGAGAGAAAAAGAAGGGATTCTACAGTCTTCTGTACCCTGCATTGATGCAGAGGGCAAGATACAGTATTGCCCTTTATGTGCATCTCTTCTCAAGAGCATCTACCAACACTTCAAAATTAGTCCCTGTCTGTAGAATTCTACTGCAAAATATGCTTTTTTAAAAAGTTTTTTGAGTCCTGTGACCTCCATAGTGATACAGGCTCATGTAGAGTTACAGAGGGAATCTCATCATATTCCACTGTAATGAACAATGAACATTAAGTTCCAAGACAGAGTGATTTAAATTTATGATGCTCACTCCATGATCTTCCTGCAAGACTTGCCTTTGCCTGTGACCCTCTGATTCCCATGACCTTGTCTCTCTAAAAAATGCTCCTTCTCAGCAGACCTCAGTCCTATTCTTTCCTGTCATTATCCCAAATGCTCAGTTCTCTCCAGTTTATTAGCACATGGTTGCTCTGTCCTTTGATGATCCATCCGCTAGAATATTTGCTTTGTCATCTCTGGACAGCAGAAGATCACGAAAGGCCCAGGGCATTACTTTCCTTCCTCCAGTCATGCCAGCGAGGGGGACACTAACTCTCTTTTCTCTGTTAATGGAACCTGGGGAGGAGCTTGAGAAGGTCAGGAGAGTCACAGTATCTGCAATTCTGTTTTCCAGATCTCCTCACATATAGGCAGTGGAAGTTTCAAGTATGTTTGCATGTATACCTGTGAGCTATTTTAGTACTGTATGAACATAGAAACTCAGGTCAAAAATCAGTTGGGCTGTCACATCCCACGATCAAATACAGAATTATTCCTTAAAGTCTGTCATTTTGTTATCCAACCAACCTAGTGTTGGACTGACTACTCAAAGCTTTCTGTCATTCTGCTTCTGCTATGCCTAATCTGTGATTTTTCTGAAAATAGACCCCATGGTAAGGGAGCATTTTCTGATACTTGGTTTCATGGCTTCTTTCAGTTATTTGGATCTCCTAGTTATCTGTACTCCTCAAACTCACGTATATAATTCCTCTGTCTTTTTGGTAGCATTCTTCAGATAGTTAAATTGAAGACACTCCATATCTTTGATGTAAGAAGTTAATCAAATCTCCTCCCTGTTGTCATTTAACTGAGTACACATGTTCGGTTCTTTAACAGCTCCTTTTACATCACTGTGGTCCTCTGATCTTTTTATTGTTTCTCTCTGAATTCCCTCCAGTGGTGAATTTTCTGTGAAATTTCTGATCTCACAAGCAATCTCTGGAAAAGAAGTGTCATTATATCCCTTTAGAAAATGTCACTTACCTCCTTGCAACACAGTAAAACCTGCTTGCTTGTTGTAGGGGATCTCAGCAGCTGCTCTGTGGATGCTGTTGCTTTGTAAACAGCTGTCATATCTGATTTATGATCCATTGAAAATGTGATGTTCTTCTTGGCATTTACTAGCTATGTTCTGGCGGATTTTTCTCAATGGTGTGTTAGCTGGTGATATTCCAGTTTGCATCTGAATAAATTTCTTCCCTTAAATCTCGCTAAAGTCTTTTGCGTTCTCCAGTCTGGTTGGTGTTAGCAATTAATATCTCCCAATTAATTACATCATAAGTAAGCATGCTTTTCCATCCCTTTTTCAGGTCATTATTGAAGATGCTAGAAAGGACAAGTGAAAATATTTTTTTAGTCTTAGAACTAACAATTAGTCCTCACAGTGGGAGCCGCATACAAGGTAAATTTATTCAACTGCAACAGAAACATTGCAATACTCTTAAGGTAAACATAGACCAAACAATCACAGTATACTGACTAATGGAGAAAGGACTTACCATAACAGGGATATTACTCTGTGTTTTAAATATGCAGATGTAGATATTTAACCCTTCAGCCTTCAGATTATTTTTAGTTCTACTACATTAACTTTCTGGCTTCCCAGTGGTCCTCATCCTCCAAATTCTGGACGTAATACTAGCAAATCATGTGGGTCTGACAGGAAAACACTGCCCTTTCAGAGTTGTCTTCTTGTACTTATGTCTTCCTCTTGTTGAGGTTGACTTTTGTATTGAGGGACAACGTGGCTATGGAAAACTCAAAGCATAACAGAAATGACATTTTTACGTTGTGAATGTGTATATGGGGCTCTGGAGGTGTTATGGGGCTTAATTTAGGCTTTCTCTTTGCTATGGAGCTGCATTGCACAAGCACATCTTGCCCGTAGGTTCTGCAGGTTTGGAAATAGGCTTATGCTGGAGGGGGGAGGTTGTAATGGGAGGATGATTTTGTGGTGAAGGCAGCTGGTAGTATTCCAGTGTACACATTTAATGTGGGTAAGAAGTTACGGTTTGCTTAACTGCTTGTAGTTTAACTATTCATTTGTCAAATGAGAAAGATACCTCAGCTGCGTGCCTTGAGGTGTCTTTGTGGATATGACTAGGCTCAGATGTGGTGGCGATCCAGCCTAGAGGCTGCTTTTGTAGCAGTGGTTGGCCAGATGTCCCTGAATCCACCAGTTACTGTCTTACAGGCTCTGAAAATATGCAGTGAAGTTGCAGGTGACAGTACAGTGAGAACGGAATTGTGTGGAGGGAAGACTTGTCTTCCTCCTAGACCACCATGCTACTTGTCTCACTGGCTGTTTTAACTGAAATATAGAAGTCAATTGTAAATAGTTGCTAGTGATAGTAATGGTGATTGGATATACAGATGTGTTTCTCTCTTTTAGGTAGGCACAGTTATAGCTCTACCCTGGAATGTCTTGTACTCTTGCAATTCACCAAATGTAAAATGATGATTTCTTACCAAAAAAATGAGCGGGTTTTTAAAGCAAAGTACAAAGCCATATAAGAAGCAATGTGGGTAGCATTTCAGGTGCCTTCCCTTGGGTGATTTTCTGCTGTAAACATTCTGTGGAAATACCATGGCATACACTTTACTGGACAAGATTTAATCCTTAAACACTGCTGTCTTAACTTGGAAGCTCTAGGAAAAATATATAAAATATACCTGTTCTTCAGTTGCTTCTGAGTGTTTCTTGGGAGCAGGACGAGGCTATAAAAGAAGAGATAGTCAGAAAAAATATATTTAGATATCCCATGTTTCTTTTCTATGTATCTCATATAATCAGTGAGTTTTCTTTTACAGATTTTACAAACAAATGCAGCTCTGACATTGATGGTGTTTTTATGAAACACATTCCAGTGTATTTTTTCATTTCACCCTGATAACAAGCACCTGGCATCAAAATGTTTTCCGTAGACATCATAGGGATTCATATTTTTGTTTCACATTGATTTTGGTACTCTGAATACATTAGCCATTGGCATACCGGTGGAAGACACCGCAGCTGCTGCAACACCTTTGAGTCTGCATTTCCCAAGCTAATGCAGAAACCCTACTGGTCCTGGGAGAGAGCTGTAACTTTGAAAGCATCTATCGGATCACAGAATCATAGAATCGTAGAATGGTTTGGGTTGGAAAGGACCTTAAAGATCATGGAGTTCCAACCCCTCTTCCATGGGCAGGGACCCCCTCCACTAGCCCAGGTTGCTCAAAGCCTCATCCAGCCTGGCCTTGAACACCTCCAGGGATGGGGCATCCACAGCTTCTCTGGGCAACCTGTTCTAGTGCCTCACCACCCTCACAGTGAAAAATTTCTTCCTAATATCTCATCTAAATCTACCTTATTTCAGTTTAAGACCATTACCCCTCGTCCCATCGCTACACTCCCTGATACAGAGTCCGTCTTGCCTCCAGCCCCGCACGGATTGAACCTCCCCAGTTCCTCCCCCCACAAGCCACACACTCTGATCCCCAGATCGTTTGAATCCCCCCCAGACTGGCGAATCCCCGACCCAGCAGC
>NW_010099564.1:0-4391 GCF_000699245.1 Pterocles gutturalis | reverse complement strand
TGAGGGAAACGGCGGCCACCAAAGCCACCCGAGGGCGCGGGGAGGACGAACGCAGCTGAAACGGGACGGGTTTTGATACCTGCGCCGAGGGGTGCAGCAGGAGGCCCTGCGAGGGTTGTGCGAGCAGCGGTTTCTCACAAAAACGACCGTCCCCCGTGTGCCTCGCTACCAAGTGACAGCACCCCTGTGCTGTTCTTAGCATCCTAGCCTGATTTTTATAAATATGCTTAGCTCTTTGCTTTACAGTTTATAAAGAGAGAGTCTTAAACTCATTTACAGATTCTTCTGGTAGAGATCAAAAAAGCAAGGATGCAGAATTTTTTCCTTCAGCTAACCTGAAACACCTCCACCGACGAGGAGTCGCTACCTTCCTTGCACATCCAACAGATTTTTCTCCTCTAACTATGATAACATCACTGGAGAAAATATTGTGGCCTCAAACGAAGTGCCATGTGTTGTCCCTCTTTTCCTATTCTTTGTGCTCAAGAGCAAGTGCAAAATGGATATTGGAGACCACTACACAAACCTTATCCATGGTGGGAATCCTGAATGCAGCCTGAAGGAGCAAAATAGATTTCCCTTGCCTGTGCTTCTGCTTGCAGTAGAACTAGAACCTGCCCAGCTCCAAGGCCAGAAATGAGCACTATAGACACCCAATGCCTGTGTGCTTATTTTTTCAGAAGGATTCATCCTTCTTTTTTAGGTGATCCTGTGCTAACGATGAATAGTACACCTGTCTTCTGAAATGTGACACAAATACAGCTGCAGGCTTACCAAACCAAAGCTGACTTGTATTCCAGGAGCCTCTGAAAGCACACAGCACACGCCACAGTCCCTCTGTGGTTATTAGGTCCCATCTTATGGTTATTATCAACAAAATATTTAAGTACTAATTACAATCACAGGAAATTAAGATGAAACGGGCTAATGGGAAAAAAGCATAAGGTCGCTGGTCTAGGTGAGGAACCCCTGCTGAATGGTTCTACCAGCTACTCTGTTTCACTCTTCTGATGTGGTAAGTTTACTAGGAAAAACAGGGTTTTTTGCAACATTTATTTTGAGAAATTTGAAAGATACTGACAACTAAAAGCTGAACACATTCAAAGGTGTAAAGTCCCTTTTCCTCCAAACAAGTGCTTAACACATTAAAATGTACCTTTCACTCTCTTCAAAGAGTTCTTTGAAATACAACTTCTGCTTACAACTTGGTCAAAACAGGGTAATGGTAATCATTACAGCAAAACCTTTTAGAAATTTTATTGTCAAATATCACACAGCATTCCTTATAAGGAAACTTAGAACTGCAGTGTCCTCAGCTCAGAAAACCAGTAAACTACAATAATTTGTGAAATAAACATTTAAAAGAAGCATTTCACGGAGCTGAGATTTTTGAGTGCAGATTCTAGAAACAGTCCTCTTGCAGTAAAACACTGGCTCCAGAGTTGACAGATGATGGTCCCCAAGCTCCATCCCACCCCTGGAAAGATTTTCTAAGTAATATTTTGAACAAAGTAGTGATAAAAGACAAGTAAGGAACAATCATTCCCCTTTCTCAGACTACAACAAACACAGACATAGGATAAGCTACCTTCCATAAAGTTTAGTACAAACAAATTACTTTTCACCTAATGAATAACTAACTCGTGTAACTCATTTAAGGACAATGTTATAGAGGACACAAGTCTGTGCGAATGGCAATAATAATAAAAACAAAGCTGAACTCCCTCATGGTTGTTTACACAGAGTATCTCTATGAAGATTCTGACTCTGAAAGCACAGACAGACCCAGAGTAGTCACTGCTTTGACAAGGGACTCTCAAAAGTACTTACCCATCATCAGGTACTGTCCTCCCACAGGTAATGCTCTTGGGGGCTAGGACCCTTGCCTCTCTCAATCCAGTAAATTCTTCACAAGACAGTTTACTTAAAAAAAGGACGGACATAAACCACCACACAGGATGAGAAAAAGCTCTTCTGTTCACATTGTGGTGCATTTACAAGGCCTAACAGACACAAGAGCCCCATTAGAGGAAGGTGGGCATAAATCTAACAGTCATTAGTCTAGAGAGCTGGCAGTCAGAAACTGTAGTTCTGCAAGTGATTGCAGACTGCACCTGTACAGAGCCCCACTGAATCCTCTCATTTCATCAGTGCACAATTTGTGTCTGATTAGCTGAGAAGAGCGACATTACTCATCCTCTTTAAAAGCATAGAAAGTGTCAGATATTAAGCAATAACAAAAATACATAAAATGTAGAAGCAGTAATAATCACATAGAAAACTACTACAGAGTCTCCAAGCAAATGGACATTTAAATAACGACCTGAGTGCAGAGAGGACTCCTGAAGACCATAACACTTTTCTCTCCAATAGGCTTCATTTTAACAGTAAGCATCCAGCAGCCCTGAAGTTACAACACCACTTTTCTCTCCAGTACATGGAAAATACAAGAGAAATAAGCAAATTCCATTTCTATTCCATTCATCCAGAAGTTAACTACTTTCTTGTCACTACGTGGGAGGATCTCCGTCACTTTCTCCACAGGTGCTACTTGAATATCCATGCAGGACAGTATCTCCTCCTTCCCTAACTTGAAACCTAATTCAGAATTTCTGTTTCCTGATTTTGATTCATTTTAATGTGTGTACTCCCAAGATCCTAATTGCACAAAATCATTGTATTTATAGGAAGTACATTTTGCTTGTTTCCTCATGCTGCCTCAACCTGGAAGTACAAGAACAAGCTAGTAATAAAATCAAATTAAAATTAAAAAAAAAAAATCTCCTGAAGACTTAACATGTGCAAGCATAGATTTATAGAGAAAATTTCCATTATATTTCACAGATGTGAAAATTCACAAGCAAGCTCTCTCAACTCTTAGCTCTTACTAAGAGTTATAGAATATTCTATCCCATTGTTTCTAATAAATAGCCTACAAAACCAAAAGAGAACAAAACTAATATTACTCACAGCAGAAATGCAAAATTTTGTTCATTATACACTAAACTATAATATCAAATATACATTTAACTAATGAATGAAATAATAAACCAAAGTTTTAATGGCACATTAAAAAAAATCCCTCATTTATTATTCTCTATAGTTTGTTCATGTTTATTATTGTATTAAAATGTCAGTAAGTTTTGTTATTTCATGCAAGGAGGATATTTTTTCTCCCTGTATGCAACAGAACAAACATGATTTTGAAAAGAAAAAAAGAAATATTTAGAACCATGTGTTAACTTTTTTTAGACTACGGGTCTTTCAGGCTTCTTTACACCATTATGCAAGAAAAACTAAGTGTAAAAATGCTGGTGTTTGGTTTAGAATGAAATCAATGTTGAAAACACATACTGGAGAATGCGGGCATCGATCCCGCTACCTCTCGCATGCTAAGCGAGCGCTCTACCATTTGAGCTAATTCCCCACCTAAAAAACAAAATTTGACACTTCAAGATACACACTCTAGACCTATTGAAAGCTACAGTGCAATAACTTTCAGTTACAAATTTATTGTTTCTCGCTGAGTCGTATCCTTCCACTTGCCAATAACTGACTGCAACTCACAGCTAGAATCATGCGATACATCTTGCAGCATGTATACTACCAGAATAATCTTACTCATCTCTTTGCAACACAAGTCTTTATTATTTAGCCATTTTCCTACAAGAAGCTCTCTAAAAGACCAAGTTATTTACAAGGAACTAAAAGTGTTATTGAAAAAAACCCCAACTTTTATTGAACAACTGTTCCAAATTCAACAAGCAACCCATGTTCTTCCCAATTTTCAAGGCAAACACATGAAGAACTTGGTCCAGGAAATGTTTAATGATTGAAAAATATTACATGCCTGAATGAAACAGTTTCATAGTCAAAGCTTATACATATATATATGTGTATATATACACACACATTCTTTTGGAAGGTGTCTGGCTTCTCTGGGGTGACAGAATTCAGTGAAATTAAAACATATTTGTATTTTCATTATTAATTACCTTATTTTTCCTTATTTATTACCTCACCAAATGCACTTCCCTGCAATTAACACATTACTTTTGACAGCTTTAAAACATTGGCTTTTTGAAAAACGAACACACGCAAGCATGACAAACGCTTGCATGACTTGACACAGAGCATAGAACCCAGATCACAGACAGGGAACAGAACGATGTACGGTGATAACCCATCTCTGACGTTCTAATTTTCACCCTTATTTGCGCCTACATGAAGTATTTCCCTCAAAATGCAGACCTAGAGAGAGGTAGCTATCTATTACTGCTACTAGCTCAACTGGTATGCTTGGAAAAAGCTTCTGATCGCACAAGTCCTTCTTCCGACATTTGCCAGAAAGCTGTGAAAAGCCCACCAGTGTAACCAGTGTAACCAACGCG
>NW_010099563.1:0-560 GCF_000699245.1 Pterocles gutturalis | reverse complement strand
ACTGGGAATGACGTGCGTGTTATGGAATAAATTATTGTCTATTCTGAGTTTGTCTTAACATAAGGGCAAATCCTATGCTAGCAACCGGCTGTGCCTCTTTGCTCGTCTGCTGACCTTGGCAGCAGAACAAAACATTGGTCTTATCAGCTTCTCCTGAGCATAAATCCAAAACACAGCCTCTTGCTAGCTATTTATGAAGAAGAGGGAGAGAAAAGAAAAAAAAAATTAACAGAGTTAATTTTAAGTTAACTTTAAACCATGATTCAGAAATTGGAAACCGATCCATGTGTAGTGTGCTTTAAAAGGCTTTAAAAGGCTTCCCTGATACCATGGCCAGTAGGAATCTTTGTCTATGGCTGCTCTTTGTGTGTTTGGCGATATCTGAGGCTCTCAAAGGTGCTGAGAAATTCTAAGGATGGCCTTGACCAGTAACCATGTCCCTGTTTGAGCTGAACTCCTAAATGAACCACTTAAATATATAGGAGGATCATCAGGGTTTGAAATCAGCTCCCTCAACTCCAGTTCTACAGAGCTGACCCCTATCCTAGCCTGCCATTGCA
>NW_010099562.1:0-18216 GCF_000699245.1 Pterocles gutturalis | reverse complement strand
GATGCGGGGGTTATTTGAGTGGTGGGGGGGTACCGAATGGAGAGGGGGGCTGCTTTTGCAGGGGGTTTGCTGATCGTTCCCTGACGGCTCACAAGGCAACACTCACCCGATTTCTTCAGCGCTGATCCCCCAGGGGCATCTCCAACTCAAGCATCTCTGCCAGGCTGTGCAAGATGTCTGAACCCCACCAAAAATGCCCAGTTTGTCCAGTTTTGGGGAAGGACAAGCTGGAAAGAATGAAGTTTCTTCCCTTCACTTTTAGCCTGGGAACAGCCAGTGTATTTGAGAGGGAACGGTGAGTCTTCCTAGGGAGGATCACCGAACTCTGGGATGCGGATGTCTCCTGGCTTCCCCTCAGAGATGCTCTGGGGACAGTGGGAAATTCCCCACCCCACATCAGAGAGCTCAGCGAGTTACTGCTGCCCACAAAAAGACAAACATCCCACCCCCCTCGCCTGTAGTACTTACTTTCCATTCTCTTTGTGCACAGAAATACATCACAACCCTCTTCTCTCTTCTCTTCAGAAAGCTTTGAGGCTAATTTTATGGACCATAATTCCTCAACACACCCCTTGGGGGGGAAAGACAGCCTTTTGTTACCTACCTGCCTTCAAATCCTCTTCACCTGGGGTCACATTAAAGTGTTTATAATACCCAGAAAAATACTCACTGTGCCTGCAAATGGGTGGGAAGGAGACAGAAATAAAATGAAAATCTTGCAGAAATCAAGATTAAACCTGAAAATGGGAGGAAAAAGCTTACATGCATCCTTTATCTGGGTGATTTGCAGCAAACCTGCAGGTTGGTTAGGGAGAGGTGGCCCCCAGGAGCAAAAGGGACCCAACTGCGGGTCCCTTCCCATCGCTCCTTCCCTCTCTGGGTGCCCTGGGATTGTGCTTAGCTCAGCTGCCTTCCTGCCTCAAATCCCTTCAAATCCACCCAATTTTTCTCAATGCACCCCACTGTGCTCCCAGCTTCCCTCCCTGTGTCCCCTCATCTCCATTCCCCTCTCCACCCTTTGGCACAATGGACATCACATCCTGGGGCTCTTTAAAAATGTTTGTCATCACATAGGCTTTTGAACAGTAACTCCTGGGGTTCATGTATTGAGGGTGAGGGGCATCACAATCCAAAAAAAAAAAAAAAAAAAAAAAAAGGATACAGCAAAGAAACAGAACCAGCATCACCTGCTAGCCCTGAAGCCACAGAGGGATGGGACACTTGGCATTGATTTTTTAACATTAATTTCTTGCACCTTCTGCCATCGTGTGGCCAGTGGAAGAAGGAACGACGAGAAGTCAAGGGGAATGCATTGATTTATTGCTCCGCACACTTATTCACCTTTTGAGGAGTAACACAGACATTTTCAAGTTCATAATTGCTTCAAATACATATTTTGTTAAGCTGACCACTTTATAAATCATTTATTTGAAGATCTGAGTTCTCAGGTTAAGCCATTTTCTAAAACACAGACATTGTCTCACCAGCATGGCAGGGGGAGAAGGAAGCAGTCCATCGTTTATTGGCTGAAAGAACTGGGAAAGCTCGGTTACAAAACCTGATCCCACATCACTCCAGCAAAGAGAACCTGCTCCATAACACGGCACAACAAACACCCGTATCAGCCCGAAGTGCTGCTCCTTCAAACAAAGGTTGGATGCTCAGGAGCTGCGTCGGGAGAATTTATCCCTCTGGGGAAGGTGGGAGAGGCAAAGCACAGGATTGAACCAAAGCTCTCTCCACTCCCCGCTTTATTGCTGGGTGGTTAAATTAATGTGCATCATACCCAGGAGGAAATGTGCTGCTTCTACAGCCACTGTGAACATTTCCCCCCAACAGGCGACACAATCACCTCCAGGAGCGTGGTGGCTCGCAGGAGGAGCTGGGTGGCCGCAGACCACAGCCCTTGGCAGCAGCTGCTGCAGCGGGAGGCAGAGGTGCTTGTCAGAAAGGCACCAATGTCACGACAATCGGTCACGATACACGCTGGTGGGCTCTCCCTTGTGCTGGCCGTAGTCCTGCGTGCCCCAGCTCAGGGCAGGAGCAGACTCTCAGCTTGCAGCTGATAGAGGTGGAGGTCCCCTGGGCAGGGGAAGGTGAAGCTGATCTCATCCACTGAGGGAAAGTTTCCACGTTCCCTCGGATGCTGGGGCCACAGGGAGGCAAAAAGAGCTCAGGAAACCCTTCATACCCTCAAATAATTTGAAAGAGGGCTCCACTGACAAGGGTTTCAAATACTGATCAGGTTCCTTTGTCAAATAACAGATTTTGTCACCACCTCTTCCCCCGTGCTGCCGGCCGTGGCTCCACCCCGAAGCACAGGGCGAAACCAGCCCCGGAGCATGGGAGCTGGGCGAGGGACAGCGCATGTAACCGCTGTGTTTGCTATTTCAATGTGATTAATTAATGAAGATCTGTAAAACTTCACATCCAAGCTGCACTGGCGTAGCTGGCACCTAAGGAGAACCTATAAACAAACTGCCTGACAGAGAAAGGAGCAGCACAAGCGCTGCTCAAGGGATCCGCTGGCTCAGCCTAGAGGAAATTCAAGTGCCTGCCCGTGTCCACAACTGCTGTCCACAGATCCTGGGAGACATACCTGACCAAAGCCAGCTCCCTTCAGGATTGCATTACCTGCCACCATTGCTCATGTTTAATTTCCTCCGATCAACACCTTCCTGCCAAGCCTTTGCTCTGAAACCCTTCCAGCTCCTGACAGTTGCAGCAGCGGCGCACTGCAGACCGTAAATACTGCAAAAGGCAGCGACAGGTAGCTCAGCACACACGAAGAGCAGCTTTCAAGAGTGTCTCTTAACCCTAGGATCTACAGATTCAGTATTTAGATTAAATGACAGCAGCAAGTTTAGCACCTATGGATCTGTGCTGCACTTGTGGGCACAAGAGCATCCTGCTTGCACAGGAAAACCAGGAGGGAAAGGGACCAGCCTTGGTTTAAGGTCTAGTCAGAGCAGAGAGAACACCCCCAAAGATACAGAAAAATAAAAAATAAACAAATCCTCTCCTGGTTCTAGCATTCCAATGTTCCTAATAACGAGGGGATTTGCCTTTGATCCTTGATCACTGTGGCGTGTCAACGTGCCAGCCTCCGATTTATCCTCTCAGCTCCCAGGAGCTGGCAAGGCACCTCTGTATTCCTTACCTTCCTGTGCAGGAGAAGCTGGTGGAAAAAAGAAAAGGTCAGCCCCACCGAGCAGCCAGTGTGAAGATGCCCTAACACAAATTCCTGCTTCAGAAAAGAGGAAAGAGCAAGCATGGTAGGAAATCTGTCAGCAAATACCGTAGCTGCTGAGCCTTCGCCCTTGATACACACACAGTGCGACCGGCAGAAAGAACACAAACACGACGTTACTGGAAGTCAAGGAAACGCGAGAAATCCACCCCTCATCTACTCTCTCCTTCCCAACATGCAGATCTTGCTACTTGTCCCTTTCCTTCTACCCTAAAGCTTCTCAGAAATACCCAATACAGCAGGTTCTCTCTCCAGGCCACCCCCAAGCAGCATGGCTTGTGGTGGTGACAGTTATAGGGGTGCACAGTATGTTTAGGAAAGAAGTCCTTGAAACACGCCAGCAGCTCTCAGTTTGAGCAGTGGCATTTTCATCAAATAGGAACCATCGATTTCTATTCTCTCTAGAAGGGGAAAAGGCCAGCCTGGGGTGAGATAAAGCCGCAAAGATTTCCATTCTGCTCTGCTAAAAAAAACCAACCCAAACCCTAGAACTGCCAGGTGACAAAAAGGCTGAACACCAGGGAAATAATGCCAAGATTTCAAATCCTGAAGGCACTTGACTGGCAGAGCACTTCACATCAATAGGTGCTGGGAGCACTTCCGGAGGTGTGATTAACCCTGACTCAGCAGAGCTGAGACTAGCTGGAGAGACCAGGCTGGGTGCACAGCCAGCTGACCGTGCTCGAAGGCAGAATAGGGTCCCATAAAGCTCCCAAAACCTTTGGCTTCCACCTGCTCCCTCTCCTGAGCGGGCACCGAGAACGGCTTGGAGAGAGCGGAGGTGTCTGAGGTATGTGCAACATCTTCGGCGTGGAGACGCAGCGGCTCGGAGGTGCTGGAGGCTGACTGCCTCTCCACGGCGGGGCTCTGGGCTAAGCCTGGAGCCCCAGCAAGCGCGCGGTGTTCAGCACATCATCTCTCGTCAGGTAGCAGCCACAGAGCTGCCGGTACCCCGTGAACGCTTCCCGGCCGTGCAGGACACGCCAGTTATCTATGAAGAGTGCCTGCAGGGGAAGAGAAAACACTCTCAGGAGAAGGGCAACCATCGCAGGCAGGACAGGTTGCAGAGCTGGCGACCCCCAGAGACTGGAAAAGCAAGTAAGGGCATGACCTCTCCTGTTCAGCGCTGTCAGACTGCACAGGAGACTGTCGCTCGACGCTTTATGTGCTCTAGCAGAGCTGTTTTACCTGAAGCCAGCAGTTTTGCTCTGCTGCTAACTGCAAGTTAAAACACGACAGCCAGCAAAGCACAGAAATCCATTCTGGGCTGGTTTTTTGCAGAGCCTCTGCAATAGTTCACCAGCAACAGAAGCTGGCCACCTTCAGCCTCCACGGTGCCGCTTCCACCCCAGGCATCCCTGGGAACAGCGTAGCGGCTCTGATATGATCATCTTCCCTGCTGGACTGTTTCATTTTTGGGGCCCTGGGCTCAGGCTGAATCTTGACCCCGTAGGAATAAAACCCCTCCCAGCAGACAGAGCTGGAGGAACAGCCCTTGCACGGTAACACCTTCCAGGCCACAACTGCGGCTCTAGCCCTTCAAGCTCCTCCAAAGCTGCACCCAGCATCAGCCTTTAAACGCAGGGCAGAGCTTCTCCCTTTCAGTACCAGGGTGGGCTAAGGCACCTCAGCCATTTCTGGGACGGTGAAGACAGCCTGGGTCTCCTGGGATTTGTTGGCAATGTCAGGGTTCAAATATAACCTCAGAGCACAGAAGAAAATTCAGCTTCTCCCACCTTTATATTGCCATCAAAATAAAATTTTCTTCTGGTAGAAGTTAAGAGTTAAGTGTCCCCAGCCTCTTTGCTGCTCATTTCAGTGACTGGAAAGATCTCCCTCCTCTCCCCTAGTCAGGGCTGCCCTTCCTCTGAGGCAGAGTTTGAATTAAACATTTCTGCCTTATCTAGAACTTCAGATTCTTTTAGGACAGTAGCAACACACAACGGATGCTAGTACTGTAATACAGGGCACCTTCAACAGCTGTAAAGAGGAAAACTGCAGCATATGGAGCTTGCTTGCAGCATTTACCTCGGTGGTAACAAGCCCATGCATCCAGAGGAGCCCCCAGCCTCCCTCCTGTACCGAACACAGCTGAGCCTCCCCACGCCAAGTCCTACCTTGCCCGGCTTCAGCTTGACCCACAGTTCATTTTCTGGTCTCCTGAGCTCTGCGGTGAGTGTGCGGTGAGCAGCATACCAGCGATGCACAACATCGTAAGGCACAGTGTTGATGACAGCACGATCATAATTATTGTATCTGAAAGTAAAGGAGAGGTCAGAGAGTGCCCACGCGGCTCCACGAGCACTGCCAGGTATTTCCCGAGGGAACCGGAACAGGTGAGACTGAGGGTTGCTCAGAACAAGAGCAAAGCCGTCCTGGCCGGCCTCCTGCACTAAGCTAAGCCAGAGATGCAGAGAGCAGCCCCAGTTTCCTTTGGAAGGGGACCAGCCTGCGCTCTCCCCATTCCCCGTATGCCGGGCTAGGCTCAAGAGGCTTTTTCAGAGAAGGGCTGAATTCTGCTGCCTCTCAAATGAAGCGAGATGAGGGCACGGAGCTGAAGGGGGGATGACAGGAGTGAAAAATCAAAGCTCAGCACTGACACTCGTCTTTGTATCAGTAGTTCTGACGTTGGAATCCACAGCCCAGGAGGAAACCCAGGGTGTTTCTGTGGTTTCACCCCTGCCCCTCACACACACAGTTTCTGGTACCTTCTGGAAAAACATCTGCTCTCCTCCCCATGAGCAAGGGGAGGTATTGGTGTTACCTGATCAGATAGAGCTCGTTGTTCCAGGGATAGACATTGAGGACCGGCCCGACTCCGATCATGTGGTTGTGACAGTCTCCCACGTTCTCAACGTACTCGTGCTTCAGCGGCACCTTGCTGAGCAGCTCAAATTGATCAGGGGCTTGCCGGAGAACCTGCTCTGCCGCGTAGAAACCATCCACCAGCAGCGTCCGCCCGCCCGTGCCCTCGTGCTTCAGGCAGTGAAACACCTGGATGCTGCATGGGCGAGAGAATCAGAGCACAAGAGAAAAGAAACCTTGTCTACCTGTCCCATGGAGAGAAGGAGCTCCCCGCGGACCCAGACAGCTGGAGACGGATGCACCACCCCTCTCTGATGGTTGCAGCACACTTATTTGTAATGTAATTCATTTCCCAAGGCCTGCCAGGGAGTGGAGACAGACCAGCAGGAGATGGCTGTACCTGCCATTTCTTCAGGCCCAATCTCACACATTTTGCTCTCTGAGAAGAGGGCCACTGCCCACACTGCCTCCTAAATCAAGTGCCGTGATCTGGGGGGACTTCACGGGGGGTAGGATCAGGCCCATGTCCCAAAGTCCATCCAGGCAGCAGGATGCAGAGGTTCAAAAGCATAAAATTAACTTCCCTAGAACATCTTGGAACAAGAGGACCATTAAGTGCTGGTTGTGCTGCTGAGTTTTGCAGGAACTAAGAGCAGAGTCCAGGGTGACTCTCGCTCAAAGGCACGAACATCACGGTGTCCCACAAGCACTCAGCAGAAGCCCTTCACGGCCACATGCTAAAGACCGTTTGGAAAGCCTGGAGCAGAGGAGCCCCTGATGAGAAGCTTACCTACAGGGACATCCCCTACCTAGGGGGAAGCCCTTCTATCCTCTACTCTTGGCAATAATTTACCTTGAGGCTTGTCAGATTTGGCTGATTTCAGCCAAAGCAGTGGGGGAAAGAAGACATTCAAATGAACACATCTTTCTGGAAAAAACCCTCACTTCACTTAGAAGCAGGTCAAAGATTGTTTCAAGTGCATTGGAAGCAAGCCTGAAACAGTCTGGGAAGAAGGGATTTCTGGCAGAGAGGGGGGCTCAAAAGCCAGAAATTCATGTTCTTCCTGCACAGCGAGGGTTTTGCAGAATTGCAAGCATTAAGGGTTAGCCCCACTAACTTCACCCATGCTGTCAGCGCTTGATATACTTCAGCTAGCTGGAGATGAGAATGCACCTCCCTGAAGGGAACCCCACCAAGTGGAAAAGAATAAAAAAAGCTAATGAGTGCTACAGTTCTGGCACGGAGCAGTTTAATCAAAGCTCTTTTATAAGCTGAAGTTCTGATTACTAATTACTTTTTAAATTTGATTTTTGGGGAAGATTTTGTGAGCTCCTAAAACAAGCGACCCGCGCAGGTCACAACAGCACGTAGGTGCTGCAGTCAGCTGTTCACCCAGAACAGGGAAGCCAACTAGATCTGGCCCAAAGCGTGCAGCAGGACCTACGCTTTACACACACACACCGCTAGCTCCACAGGGCACGCCAAAATCCTCTAACTTTGCTCCTGACACTGAACAAATGCTACCACCCAGAAGGTTCCTGCCTGGCTGGGCACACACAGCAACGCCCAGGGGTCTGGGGGGCTGCTCTGACCTCCACATGCAGCCAACACACCTCACCCCTTAGGCCTCCGCTGCTTTTACAGCTCTGCACCACAGATCCTTCCTGTTCAGATGTTTAGCCAGTTACCAGCCTCCCTGGGGAAGAGCTAATCCTGCCCTCGGGCAGGAGGCGTGGGCTGGAGGACTGCTCTTTGCAGCCCTAGCTCCAGAAGAGATCACCGTGCTTCCATCGGTTCTCCCCCAGGGCATTTCCCCATGATTCCCCTCTTGACTGAGATGAAAGCAGACAAAAAATTAAGCTAGAAATGAAGCCCAAGTCTCTTGCACTCCATTGCGAGCCACGATCAGGTCTGCTGCCTTTCTTTCCCCAGCTGTGTATAAAACTCACAGCCCGGAGGCTGTATCAGAAGAGCAGTTTGCAGGCGAGCATTTGGGAAACAACGCTGTAGCTAAAACTGCTTTTAAAATCAGACAGGCGTGAACTTCGAAGGGCCGGGGAAGCCTGGCTTCGGACTACCTACAAGGCTGCACCACTGCCAAAATGCAAACCCCAACCTGTCTGAACCGAAGCAGAGCAGCTGCAGGGAGCAGATGTGGGCACAGCCCGTCCATCAGCCACCACTCACAGCTGGGGAGGGCTGAGAGACGGCTACTGCGGGCTCCTGTGCCCGGGTGAGCTATTCTCCCTCCGGCCCTGGAGGCTACCACTAACAGAGCTTTGCACAAGAGAGACAGTGCTGGTGTTGGCGAGGAAGGCTCGCTCCAGGTCAGCGGGATGAAGTCAAAGCAAACTTTTCCAGCAACTTTGTGCAAGAGCTGATACGGGGCACTGGCTGCAGGAGGAGCTGAGCCTTGCCAGATGGACCCAGGAGACAAATCAGATCAATTTTGCTCATTTCTGTGAGGCTGGATGCTGTGTGTCACTCCAGAACCCAGGAGGGTGATTTCAGAAGAGACTGTCAGATAAGCCCCAGGGTAGCCCAGAAATGACTGCAGCGCTGAGCTGCCTTTGTGGCTACAAGGACTACCTGAACCACAGCAGCAGCCAGCTATCCAACAGCCAAGTCCTTCACCACCTGCATTCTGGAAGACCTAGAAGTTCCAAGTACAGGAAAAAATTATCTACAGACTACCCCACCCCACAGGGATCTGACAGGACCCAGAACTGCTGCGTGACTGGAAATCCATCCCACCAGCAGCACTGGAGACAACAAACCCGTGCCGCTAGAAACAGCACCACTGCGAATCGCTCCTGCCTTCCACACCGTGTGTCTGCGACCCAGCAGCTCACCCGCAGGGCTCCTGGAAGTAGGTTGTATCCGTGTGCCGGTCCAGAGCCAGCTTGGTGTAGGCGGTGTCTCCCCGGGAGAAGTCAGAGGTGAAGTACCACATCCTACCGTAAATGGTCTCCCTGCAAAAGAGGCGGGGGGTTAGCACAACGCACTGCGGGGATCCGTGCGGTGGTAAAGCAGATCCTCTCCTGCGTTTGAGGTTACTCTACTCCATCCTACGGACAGACTGAATTAAAGCAGAACAACTTAACGAAATTCACATGGTCAAGAGACAGAGAGACAGTGCTTCTAGTGCCTCCTCCAGTATTCAATTTCTCTCTTTCTTCCCAAAGAGACTGAGGGCAACCAGTCTTGCTTCCCCTCCACAAACAGAGATCTTGTTCCACACCAAACATCAGCCCCAGTCAAATCACGGAAGCCACTGAGTGACACGAGGAGTTGCCAGAGTGCAGCTAGCCCTTGCTGGGACCCACTCTGGGGTTTAATAACCCCACTTCTTGCTCTTAGGGTCCCACATTTTCCCCCCACCTGCCCCTACCACACTCACAGAAGGGAACAGGCAGAAGACAAGGACAAAAAGCACTAAGGGGCTACAGGACGAGGGTCCCTGGAGAAAAAAGGGGGCTGGATATTCCTTGGACCCCTCCTTTCTATCTGGAGTGACTGCTCATTAGCAGAAACCCCCCCTCCTCCAACAGCCCAAGGCAAGTTAAACTGTTCCTGCAGCTCGGATAAAACCCAGAACTCAAACCCTGGCTTGCCATGGTGTTGGTGTGTTTGACACAAACACAGAAGAAACATTTCTTAATATTATCCTTTAGGGAGAGCTATAAATTGTTTTTGATCTCCGTGGCTCCCAGGGCCAGGGCTGCCCTCCTAACCTTTCAAGTCATAACAGGAAATGTCTCTCCTCGCAAAGCTCAAGTCTTGCCAGCCTGGCTATTTCCTCTAGTCCCTCCTCTGTGCACAGTCCCGCTATCACAGCCGTCACCACGTGCTCGAGGCAGCTCCGAGCCTGAAGACTCCAGGCTCTCCCCTAAAGAGGTTGGATCCCCCAGTGGCCAGGGACTGTAGCAGACCCAGACCTTTTCTCTGCACACCAGGCCACACTGCATCTACCTTCACGGCTCCTCCACAAAGCCGTCAGTGGCCTTCCCAGGGCAGCACTGGTTACCTGATTAAGCTGACTCTTTCTGCTACGATTTGTGTGTCCTCTTTGGTGGGAGCGACATTCTCCACAAAAGCAATCCCATATAACAAGAAGTTTTGCAAGAATTCCTTCAGCCCCTCGTCTGTCTCCAGGAAACTCTGGCAGTCGACGGATGGGACCTGGGCTTGGCGGTAGATTTCTGTGTTCCAGAGAATCCGTGGGTGCATGACCTGCTGCTTCTGCCCCTCGTAGCTGTTCTTCACCAGCCACTCCAGCCCGTACCGTGTCACATGCCCGTCCGGCCCTTGGACAAGGGAAAAGAGTGACAGTCATCACAGTGGCACTCAACAGCCCCAGAGCGTGGTCAGTGCAACCATCAGTCCAGGGCAGCCCTCACCCTTTTGATTCTGTCTGGTAACAGACTCTTTGCACCCTGATGCCACTCAGAATATTATCTAGTTAAGGCCACAAGTCCTAAAAAGTGTTGTCATTGCTGCAACAACTCCAAATCCAGAGCTCAGGTTTTCAGCTTCAGTGGCTTTGTTTTCTACTGGCAGGACTCCAAGGAGAAGTAAAGCACCGAAGACAAGCCCGTAAATAAAGGTAAGCTACAACCAAAGGAAGAAAGCAGCCAGGAAGCTGAGGAGAAGGGACAGAAAATGTGAATTCTCACCAGGGATATCAGCTCAAACAGGACAGGGTAAGGAAGAGAAAAAACAACCATTTCCTGACCAGTCTGTTCCCTGCCTGCATTACTGCTGTGTTCAAACAAACCAGTAAAATACCCAGATACTCACATCTCTGTCCAAAAAGGCTGGGGAAGAGGGGGGAGGAAAAACAGACACAAATTTGAGCCTGAGGTGTGTCTACAGCAGCAGCGCTGCTCCGAAGAGCAGTGTTTAAAATCTGCTTACAGCTAAAGCTCCTCCCAAACCAGCTCCTGATTTAGAGGCTGCCCTCTCCCAGCAAACCTAAGGGCGGGCTCCCTCCAAGCAGGGCTGGTGGTCGCTAAAACACGCAGCGTCTGGTCACTTTGCCACTTACAGGTGAGGAAGAGTGTGGTCTCATCCACCCGGACAGCCTTGGGTTTGATGGCCAGGTCCACGCTCGCCGTGTCCAAGCTGCGTTGGTTCGTCTTGGCGTTGTAGCAGGAAGCCGAGCGGCAGTGGT
The DNA here is from genome assembly GCF_000699245.1 of Pterocles gutturalis. Lineage (NCBI taxonomy): Eukaryota > Metazoa > Chordata > Aves > Pterocliformes > Pteroclidae > Pterocles > Pterocles gutturalis. Next base: position 6,987 of record NW_010099562.1, on the reverse strand, counting down.
CCCGCAGCCAGACAAAATCGAAGCGCATCAGCGTGTTTGCGTACCTGAGCTCTGCAAAGGAGGACAGGCTCAAAAGATGCAGTGGTGCTGAGCGCCCACAAGGTACGACCCCCCAGGATGCAGAGGCTGTCGCACCATCACCAGGCAGAGCACCATCACGGCCAGCCTGGCTGTCAGTGATCTCCCCGGCGTCTCCCCTCTTCCCGAGCCTACAGGCAAGCCCACCCTGCAGCAGAAGAAGGAGCACGGCTCCCACACATCCTGGTGACACACTTCTACCCACCACCTCTCTTCAACAACTGCGAAATTCAGAGCTGTGCAGCAGCTGCTGTACCTAACCCACTTATATACAGCTGGGAGTCAACTAAATCAACTCCACAAACATTACAGACAATATCAAGAGCTTGATGCAAAGCTTTGACATCCATTTAACATCACGGTAAAGCCTCATTCCATCCTGGGGCAGCTCAGGAATACTCAGAGCCCTTCAGAAGGGAGTCAGAGGCAGGAGGAGAGCCCTTCCTGCTCTCGTCCTACTCTGCTTTGAAATCCAAGTACCGAGTAATTCCCTTTGCTCACAAGTGACCTGCAGTACCGACACCCCACTGGCCTCAGCAGACACCACCCAGGCAGACAGACACCAGAGCGACCCAAACAGGCCACGGGGAAAAACACACAGGCCTCAGTTGCCATGCCACCCCAAAACCAAAAGGACAGCAATCAGCACCAGATGGTGTTTCTAACTCACTTGCTGGGTTACTGCACACTAAGACACACTCCTGGGTTTTTCTTTACACAGTCTCACGGGGAGGTGGGATTTGCATCAAAAAGCTTTTTGGTGCTGCCCCTGCCTCCCGCTGCTCCTGCCATCCAGCCCCGCAGACAGGACAGGCTGCTTGCAAACCTGCTCCCCCACCCGTGTTTTACGCATCAGGGTTTGAAGGAAAACCTGCACAAGTGGGGGAAGAGAGCTGGGCCCCCACCAAACCAGCCATCCTGCTGCCAGGCACAGCCACAGGTGGTACACGAAAAATAAGTGACTGGCAGGGCAAGGCTCAGGTGTAGGTATCGCTCTGGAATCCCTCAATCTGATTTCTGGTTTAGCATTGCCCAGTTTGTCGTAAAAGATTTACCAGCAGCAGATAAACCTGCTCTGTCCTGCCTCTGGGAGTTCCCAAAGGGAACACGAAGCACAGACTCCAGCATCCATCCCCATTTCAGAAGGGAAAAAAACCCCCAAAATAAAAAATTAAAACCCTCCAGGGGAACAAGGTCAGGAAAATCTCACTCCTCTCCCCAAAGCAGATCCATGCACACCCAACACACCTACCGAGGTGATCACCATGTAGCTGCCAGGCACACTTGAGGGACTCTGGGGCTGTGTGATGCCAGCGTGCAGCAGCAGCGGGGACAGTCCTTCTGTCATGGGGCAGCCACAGTGACCGATGTCTGGTGCTTCTGCTCAGCCGGCACGGCACCTGGAACAAACCCGCCAGCCTGCGGCACCACATCCTGAACGGCCAGAGAGAGGGAGAGGAAAGGACAGGGTGAGCTGGCTGCGCTACTGCATCCCGGTGTCGGTCTCTGTGCTGGGAAAGCACCTCTGGGAAAGCTGCTCTCACCCTCCACCACTGGAATTCACTGACAAGAGGCGAGTGGGAACTAGTCCGTTGAGAAGGAAGAAAAGAAGTGGGCATGATGACTGGCAGCCTGGCCAGAGAAGAGAGTCACCTACCTCCCAGGCACCGTTTGGACATGAAAAATAACTACACACAGGGTTTGGAGAGTCTCCTATGAAATATCTTCACTGCCAAGTCCAAGTACCAGGGTCACGTCTGCGTTCTCCCAGCGACACCGCAGTCAGGCACGCAGGCAAGCTTTTCCCAGGACCTAACATCCACGTTTACTGTTAGCACCACATGGATTATGTGCCAATTTCCACAAAATTGGGTGCTTTACCCTTGCTCAGACCAGCTGCAGGAGATACTTGGTGCAGACATCACCAGCACCCTGGAGGAGGGCCACGAAGTTGCAGGTGGAAACTGGCTGCCCTCAAAAACTGCAGGTAATGGGAGCAGCTGGGAATTCACCCTCAGGGGCTCAGTGAGGTTTTTTAAAACAAACAAGTTATCCAACCCCTGCCCACCAGCTGGAAACAGAAGGAGGAGAGACCAGGGTCTCTCGTTTATTTTGTGGCCACCATAAGCCACAGCAGAAAACAAGAAGAAACAAAGGAGATCCGAGGCTTTCTCAGGCAAAGCAGCTCCAGAAGAGCCAGCTACCTGTTCAGCGCTCTCTGGTGTAAAATACCGGCAAATCCTCATCTGCTGCAGGTCTTGGCCTCTTTCTGGCTTTCCCAGTTTGAATTCACCATTCCTGGACAACCGCAGGGATCAGCGAAGTATGGAACAGTGACCTTGGTTAGAGAAAGAAGAACTAGAGGAATCCAGTAATCAGGGTGGTTCTAGAAAAAGTACAAAAGGGAGAAAGTCTCTGTTTCCTCTGAAGGACACACCTGGCACGGAAGAGAAACCAGCCGTGGTACCCCCTGGGCTGGAGATGAGCAGGCGATTTCTCAGGGGGAGATGTGTAGCAGCTCTTCAATACAAAGAGCAAAGGCAAAACCCCGACAAGTTTTAAGATGTGGAGCCCCAGCCTAACAGCCCTGCCATGCTCACGGAGGTCAGCTCTAAACCCAGGAGGATTTTAAGAGTGCTCTGGTCTGAAGCACGTAGGAACACGGTATCACTGGATAAGACACAGGCTCAGAAAGCGTTTCTTATCCTCAACTTTTGATTTTCCTTCATCTTCTTATCTGAAGAGCGCAGGCAGCGGTGCTCTGGCTGTCCAACCTGCTTCTCCTCTTCAGAGCTGACTCAGCGCAGAGATCTCCAAAGTTGGGAATAACAATAAAATCAACAGAGGTGCCGTGTTCTAAGGGGGGAAGAAAAAAGGCAGAAAGATTTTCATAAGGAGAAGGTGGTTTGAGACGAAGGCGCGCGCTCCTCAGCCAGCTTGGCTGCAGGGTTCTCGGCCGCAGCCTGTGTACGAATCGCCGACAGCTCCAGTGCTGCAGGAAGATTTCATCTGGGAAGTTTCTGATTTCTGCGGGTGCTAAAATGCAGCACTCACTGCTCAGCAGGCTGCAGGGACCAGGCTGTCCTGCCAAGCAGCCAGCTTGGATCAGAAGGCGATGTTTCCCTCCCCAGAGTGGGAGGGGAGGCACCGGGAGCTCCTCGCTTGCTGCCCGCCACCTGCAGTAACCAGGATCTCTGCCGATGTGACCGACCCCGCGCTCCAAACGCCGCTGTGAAGCCCATGAAACTCCTCATAGATGCTGACTGAGCTGCAACGTCCCAAAAGACTCCAGCATCCTCACCACAGACAGAGGAACTGGGGCACTGGAGAACTTCCACAGCCCCAGCCAGATTCCCAGGCACCTGACGACACACCAGAACACTTTCTCTCCCCTTTGGTGGTCTCCAGCCAGAATATCTGTTTTTGGAGAACTGCCAATGCCAAGTTCTGGGAGAATGCTTCCCAGCCCACCCCAGCTCTGAAAATTTAGCACAGGAAAAAGAATCAGCCAAATTTGATACGCAAACTTAATAACTAAGTGAGGAAAATCTGCAGCAGTAGAACACCAGGAGCTGACTGTGATGTTTACTGGCTTTACAAAGCCTAAAGAAAGAATTTAACTGCCTGAACCGAGCGTTGCAGGTTGCAAAGCTGAAGATTATTCTCTGAGAAGGACACAGAGGAGGGAAGACTCTGTCCAGTTTGGCTTTTGGACAGCAAGGATATCCACTAACCCAACAGAGGGGGGGAAAGACGCAAGCTTGTGTGCACACGCCTGGTATCGCCTGACACAGGACCCAGCACCGATAGGAAAAGCTCCTCTCCAAATCCATTTAGCAAGCGGCCTCTGCCCGGGGCAGCTCCAGCCGGAGTTATCTCTTTCTGTGCACGCCTCCTTTTATCTCATCCTCTTCCAATATCAGAACTCACCAGAGAAGAAACACAGGTAATGGTAAGCGACTCAGATATTTAATCTAATCACCGAGACCTCTTGCTTTCTGCTGCTCCTGCTGGAAGCAGACACCACACACAGCTCATGGAGGAGCCTGAAATTAAATCTTTCCAAGAGACACTGAAAACTAAGAGGAGTTGAAAACAACAACAAAAAATCTATATGATTAGAGAGGATTTACATTTTTGTCTCTGCGTTTGTCTAATCGGCACAAAGAGCTCTCTCCTGGCTGGAATTCACTCTGGGAACAGCTCACCCTTTCCCCAAGCCCTTCCGTCTACCTCACCTTTATGCTTCTCCTCTTTATGTTGTCCAGCTCACCTGGGCAGCAGCGAAATGCAGCAGCCAAGAGGTTTCAAGGCAGAATTTCCCTTGAAATTCAAAAAGAAAGGGCAGGAGGAAGGAGACATTAAACTACCCTGCACACAAACACAAGTGGACTTTGAGACGGGAGAGATGTTCAGTTACCAAGCCTGCCCCTCCGCCCGAGCGAGACAAAATCCCGTGGAGACACGACATGGGAATATCATCTGCATGGCTCATCCCCTCCGAGAGCCCACCGCGGGGTGGAGGAAAACCAGGAGCATCCGCAGAACCCATGCGAGAGGGTGGACAGGAGAGACAGAGCTGTGGGTGCTGGGGGGAAACACAGAAAACTCAAATAGATTGTCATTGGAGGAATCAGTAGGTCAAGAGAGGTTCTCCTCCCCCTCTACTCTGCCCTGGTGAGACCGCATCTGGAATATTGTGTCCGGTTCTGGGCCCCTCAGTTCAAGAGGGACAGGGAACTGCTGGAGAGAGTCCAGCGCAGAGCCACAAAGATGATGAAGGGAATGGAGCATCTCCCTGATGAGGAAAGGCTGAGGGAGCTGGGTCTCTTTAGCCTGGAAAAGAGGAGACTGAGGGGTGACCTAATTAATGTTTATAAATACGTGAAGGGTGAGTGTCAGGAGGATGGAGCCAGGCTCTTCTCTGTGACATCTAGCGATAGGACAAGGGGCAATGGGTTCAAGCTGGAACATAGGAGGTTCCACTTGAATATGAGGAAAAACTTCTTTACAGTGAGGGTGACAGAGCACTGGAACAGGCTGCCCAGAGAGGGTGTGGAGTCTCCTTCTCTGGAGACATTCAAAGCCCGCCTGGATGCGTTCTTGTGTGATCTGATCTAGGTGTCCTGCTCCGGCAGGGGGATTGGACTAGATGATCTTTCGAGGTCCCTTCCAATCTCTAACATTCTGTGATTCTGTGTGATTCTGTGAATTACCGTAAGTCTCCTGAGAGAAAAGACAAGAGACACGCTGTGAAAGGAGGAGGAAGGAAGAGCGAGCCTCAGGAGGGGCTCGTCTGTCCCAGAGACTTCCCGCCTGGCCCCTCAGCAGCTCGTCTCACTGCTGACACAAGAAGCATTTGAAGTAATTTGGTTTTTAAGCTCTTTGATAAAAAGCCACAATTCCCATTTGGAGCAAAGAAAAATGCTGAGCTGGAAAAAAATTAGTAACCAATTAGTTTCAGCAATGGAAACATCTATGGAAGGAGAAACCTCACAGATCCATGGCCTTCAGCCAGCTTTTAGCCAAAACCTTCCCGGACCAGGGCAGCACCAGCATCAGTAGAGCTGCTGCGATGCCCCAGCTGCTGGTGCTGGGAACAGACCTGTTTCATCACCCTGTGACAGCATGGCCAGCCTGTTTCTCAAGCTTATTTGGCATCTGGAAAAATAAAATTCTCTGTTTTTCATTAAGCATTTCCACACATTCAGTTGCTTACACTCACGCATCCTTTTGCATTGCTAGAAGCATCTGGCTAAAGCAAAGGTTTCTGATCCATCAGAAACAGGGAAATGTCAGTAGCACAACAAGCCCTACACTTCAAAAAGAGAGAGAAAGAGAAAATAGATTTTTTTTCAAGGCAGCCTGAGCAATACTGTGTCTGCAGATCTCAGACAGGCCACACATCCCGCTGGCCTCGTGGCTACACACAGCTCACTGAACCCAACATTTCCACCTGCTTTGGAAGAGGCACCCAACCACCACGCAGCGCTGGGGCGAAGGGAACACGGGGAAAAAGAGGAGAGCCGCGAAGGCTGAGAGACAGCTGCTGCCCCAGAACCCGAGGAGCGAAGTACACCAACCCCGGTGACAAACCCCGTGGCAGGCCAGGCCCCCCAGGGTGGCAGGCATCTCTCAGACACAGACACCCCCTAGCCAGCGGAGTTAAAGGTTTAACAGCCCGAGCTGACCTAGCTCACCGACTAATTACATAAGAAACAAAAGGCAGACTGGCTGTCCCCTGCTGAGAAAGGCTCCTGCTCCCCAGCAGACGACTCTATTAGATCTCAGCTGTCAGGAATCAGATTCCCCTTCCAGCCCTTCCCCGCAAGGGATTTCAATTAAATTAGGGCGCTAATAAAGCCATCCCAGACACTGCCATCTCCACAACTACTCTGTTTTCCTAGAAGTAAAGGTAATTATCTGCTCACCCCACGTTTAGCACCAACCCCCTGACTCCAGACCCCCCTTCCCACACCCTCATTGCCGTCTCCTGTTTGCAGGCTCCTCATCTATCTCAAGCAGAGCCTGTTCAGGCTGCACAGCTGCACACAAACGAGCTCTAATTCTTTTTTTCCAGCAAAGCAGCCAGCCTTCATGGCATATCCCCCACAGGGATACTTCTTGCAGTAAACTCCCATCATCAAATCACCCCATTCACCCGCTCCCAGCCAGGCAGCTCTCCCGGGCAGGGAGGGGTTGCCTTTCACCAGGGAAGGAGAGAAAACAGCTCTGCCCACAAGCTGCCCTCGCCTGCAAGCTTTCCCTCGCAGACTGATGGGATCTGGTGTCTTAATCCCCGTCTGAACCCCGGGTCAGCCAACGTTACCTGTGCGAGCGCGGGGCTGAGGCAGGGGAAAGGCAGTGCGAGGCTTCAGACGGGCTCTGAGCAGTGACAGAGGGTCTCTG
>NW_010099561.1:0-6520 GCF_000699245.1 Pterocles gutturalis | reverse complement strand
TTTAAATTACAAAAGAAAATAAAATAAATTAAATAAAATAAATTAAATAAAATAAAATAGAAATAACAACAAGACTATAGTTTACAAACTAAGGTGATCTGTACACCAAATGCAGCAGAAGACAAAGTTCAAATTGCTTCTTCGTACTAGTCATTTCAGTGATAGACAAGCACAGAATATTTAGAAAGGAAGCACCTACCATGTCAAGGAACTAATGATGGTCCTTTAATTTTCCTTACTCTGTACATCTTGAGATAATGTGATTTTCCATTGAACATAAGACTGTGAATTTGTGTTGGATACAGATACATTCCTTTTCCTCATACATAATCTCGTGTTTTCCCATGTTTCTAGAATATATCAATTGAAGTCCTAAATTATTTGGTTAAAATACATGAATTTAAATGAACAGACTCAGATTTGTGTGCATGTCTTATCAAAGTTCTTTGTTGTTTGTTTTTTTCCCACAGCTTTTAGACTGGTAAAAATCACTCACACTAGAGAATACTTCAAAATATTTTTTGATATACAGTACATCAAAAGTCTTCAAGCTTTTCAAGTCTGGACATGACAATAGATTTCATATTTCTGTTTTCCAACAAGGCTCTGACAAGCCGTGTTAACAAGAATAGAGAGAATGAAGAAAAACCTAGATATCCGGCACTAACACATCGGATTTCTGCTTCGCTCTGTACAAATCCCTCTCTGGCTTGGGACATCAAAATGTGACTACTCCTTGTTGCAATTGAATAAATGTATATATACACATAAGTTAGGGAGTTATAGAACACTGTAAGGAAAGCTTTTGAAAAATTCCTATATCTGACATGGATAAAAAAAATGGAAAGTAGATAACAAAATCTTCAGATTGCTTTTTCAGGATTATCCCAATTATGAAGAAGAAAAGTGCTGTGTGTGATTCCCTCCTGTGGGCAAAAAAAAGTAAAGGCAACATGAGAGAAAAAGTTCAAGCTGCATAGATGAAGACATTGAGCCTGAGGAGTGAAAATGAATGGCTAAATACTGAGACATCTCAGTGGACACATTGGTTACACCATATAAGATCATACAAATCGTAATTCCTCCCAAAACAAAATGAACACTAATGAGTTAAAGGCGAACAAGCAGAAACTCTTCTTCTTTGTGAAATATCAACCATTTGAGGCCTAGATTTTTTGGGGAGAAGTTTGCACACCCCGGCCCCGCTCCAGCAGAGCAACATGATTAAAACAGCCCAATTGCTTAGACTAAATTGGAGAAAGGTCACTGATGATCTGCTAAGAAACCACCAGGATAATCTGAGTCAGTCTTAACTGAATGGAACATCCCAGCAGAGCAGGGATCAGCCCAAGGGATGGTGCAGCCGTGTGCTGGGCAGGGAGCAGGCTGGGACCACAGTGCAGCTGTGGGTGAGGAAAACCTGAGTGCTCTGAGACTGCACGAACACATCTCAGCAACACGTCTGTGAGGTTTTGTGTATGTCTTGTTTATATGAAACTTAAGGGTCAAGCTCAAGTTCAAGTTTATAGTGTCAAAGTTGTAGTTACAGTATAAATGAACCTTTATAGTTCTACAGTTCTGCCATGGCTCTTTATGCACGTTCATCAGAGTGAATTAAAGGTTACACATGTTGAGATTTTATTGGTACATTCAGAGTAGGAAATTCCCACCTTGCAATACAAATTGACACCAACCCACAACCTGAAGTATTTTGCAAAAAGTCATTTGAAGCTAAACAGTATGTACATTAAGTACACTGACCTTATGAAAACCTATTGCACAAGAAAGTTTTAAAGTAACAATTTTTTAAGCAAAATGGTAACTTTATATGCATATGCATTTTCCTGAGGTCAAAGCTATTAACATGTTAAAAATTAATATAATGACTAATATTACTTGGACTTTGAAGAAGAATAAGTTTTCTTGCCATTTTTAGCTTCAAATATACCTGTAACATTCAAAACCACTTTTATTACAAAAGAAAAGTCTTATATCATTATAGCAATAAATAAATGTGACTTTTAATTCCCAGAAGTTTATTAATGTCTTCAGTAGACATTTTTGTCTGATCTCATGCAGTTTTGTCTATTTAATGTAGCTCAAGCTGACACAAATCGGAGGGGAAGTGAGATAATTTTAAGATCTGATTCAGGGGAAACTGTCATCAATCAATTTGATTCCTGAAGTTCTTTTTGAGAATGAACAATCTCAACATTTTATTTATGTTGTTTTTATTCTGCCTATTGATTTTATATCAGAGAAAGTGTAGAAAAGACTTGCCCACGTGTAATAATGGTATTTCTGCCAGACATTAATAATGGGCACCAACTGCAGATGCAGGTCAAAGTACATGTAAAACTGGGAACCCAATTAAGTGTTCATTTTAAATTACTCGAATACTTCAAGTTTGAGAGTCTGCTTGAAATTCATATACTTTTCTCAGATGCATTTTAGGAATTTCTTGTATAAAGCAGCACTAGAAAAAACATTCTTGTTAGCCTTCTGCTTAGGACTTGAAAAGAAAACATGATAAAAGGAAAATGTTCTGTGTTTAATTAGAAAGTATTCCTATCTGTGACACATATTTAAAGACAGAGAGTTTTAAGAAAATGTTTCTCAGAAACGTTTTTTCTGAAGTCAGTAAGTGTTATCTTAGCTCTTTCTTTCAACTCAGGAGCTTACTCAGGATCTCATGTTCAAATCCTGGATTTAGTGCTAGCAAATTTGACATTTTCAATAACTACTTAATGTGTGACAAATCTGCCTGAAGTTCTTCATTATGAAACCTTATCTTTGACAGGGACTCCTTCTCTAAGTACATCAGACTTGATTTTTTTTTTTCTTTTTTGAATGGAAGAAGAAAGCAATAAGGACAACAGGTGGAGTACCAAGAATTCATTACATGAAAATATAATTCAAGGCAGTCTGAAATTTACTTTCCTGCATCCTTTTTTTAAGCATTATTTTCTCCAAGAGATGGAAAACCTTCAGCAAGTGATTATGCTGTCTCAGAAATAAAAGTGTTTAATGCTGAAAAAGACCTCTCACTTATCAGACTTGTAAATTAATGCCTCACTAATCATGAAAAAAATCTCTTAATTTAATGGAAAATGTGGAAAGAAAACGTGCACACAAAAACCAGGCAGACCTCTATTTCAGAAACTTTCCAAAACTGAGCAGGCCTTTTAATAACCCTCTCGCCTCTTTGACCTAACCTGCATTAGATCAACTGTGGCAGCACAAAACTGAAACGGAGGTTTTCAGGGTGGCTAGGAGGTAAAGGCATCTCCAAAGTCATGAGAGAACGAGGAGGCAACAGAAATAATATGGAGAATGGGATGAAGCTGACAAAGATGAGGTAGGTAAAAGAAATAAATTGTGGAACAGGAGAAAATAAAGCAATATTGTTATACTTTTTTTTTCCAAGTGAGACCCGTTGTTAGAAATGGAGAATGGGATGAAGCTGACAAAGATGAGGTAGGTAAAAGAAATAAATTGTGGAACAGGAGAAAATAAAGCAATATTGTTATCTTTTTTTTTTTCCAAGTGAGACCCATTGTTAGAATAAAAAGAGCTTAAAGCAAGCAGCTATTTTTATTTTTTCTCCATCTCTTATGTTCCAACAACATAATAAAATCTGTAACAGAATACAGCTACAGCTGAAGATGGACTGACTCTGAGTATTACAGTTTAATTCTATTACATGCTAAGGATGAAATAAATGTCTCTGTCTTGAGAGAGATACAGAGTTCGTCTCAAGATCCTTCTTCAGCCCATTTTTCATGGATCATCATACAGAGCTCAGGAACATCTGACTCCTAATCCAGTGTTCATGTCCTTTGAATACAGTCTAAAAAAATTTTAATCTCTGTGAAACCTATATAAATTCATAAATTCGTACCACCACTAGTCAGGTCTTTGTTAGGAAAATAAAACTGGCTCATAGTAATGCAAAGCTGAAAGTTCTCTTTCTGGGTAAGTGTTGTGAAAGCATTATTAATGCCCTTGGACATTAAAGGAAGTTTTAAATGTTAAATGGCTCTCTGGGATTAAGGGCTTTACAAAAACCATTTTTGCTCATTTACAGAGGGTTAAAATAATTGCTGCCTTCCCCTCTGCTGAGGCACAGCTCTAGATTTACAAAGAAATAATGTATTGAGAGAGACCTCGGAAATTTATTGCCTTTTTGTATGAAGACCTATTAAAAACTCATGCTAGATTACAGTGATGGTCTATCAGTGAACATTGCTTTCCTGTGAGGACTGCAGGCAAGCACGTACAGCTTTGTAAACCCTGGTATACCACCAGCAAGTTTCAGGAACGTGAACAATGTTTACGAACGTACAACACCAAAATATGGTAATTATGTTTTATGATTTGTATTAACCTTCAGGAACAACGCTGACAGAAAAGATGACGTATATTTATGCTGGTTAATAGACAACATAAGAAGTTAAATTCAGGAGTGAAAAAATACATAATAATTAAATGATGCTGTATATGGTTTACTGAAACACAGCAGAGGATGAGATTAATCATCTAAATCTGTTTGTAAAACAAACATAGATTAAAGCTAAACTGAGAACTTTTCAACTTCCACAGTCTTCTGACACTTTAAAATTCATGTGATTAATAGTTTCTTCCCCTTTTTCATGGGTTAGTAATGTTATAATTCATAGACATATGGTATGGTTAACCAGTAGAAATTAAGAACATTAGAAAGGTCTCTGAGGTAGATGGTACCTGCTATTCATAGACTATGATGAGTGTTAATATTCCTGTACGCTTTCTATGACAATTTTTAAAAGATATAATGAAGTGAAAATTAATTCCTCTTCATCATAAAATATGGTAATAAGACTGAGAACGTAGCACTGAATTACACCATGTGTTACCAGTTTGAAACTCCATCTTTTTTTTCTTGCTCTTCATCCTCCCTAGTTCGTTTTTATTTACTAGTATTTCAAGAGGTGCCTGGAAACTTGGATCTGGACTCAATTTTCCTTACTTAATTTTGTTTGTGCTACAAAAAGTCAAAAGGTCAAATTCTGCTCTAGGACAGATGTTTCTTTTGTTTGCTTTTGCAAGAGGTCATGCCCATCAGCCTACAACTTTGAACTGCAATGACTACAACTGTCTCAGGCACAAAAGACATCTCTAATAAGTATTTACTAGATATACTGGGTTGAGAAGTCACTTGAGCAACCATAATAGAAATAATTTTTTTTTAGATGGGTAGGCTGCTGCTAAAGCATTCAGCAGAGCACTGCCTGCTAAAGGAAGTAGTTGGAAAAAAAAAAAAAGGCATCTATCAGATTTTGCTTTGAGCTTCTTCATGATCCTTTAGAATGACACTGTGGAATAAACAACCCATATTACCCAACCTCTGAACTTACCTGTATTTCAGTACTGTCAATATTAGTTTTAAAATATTCATTCCACTTCTAGTGTACACATTTCATCCCACAGAGTTTTCTGCTCAGCATTCACTTTTTCCTTCCTTACAACTACCTTTTACATCACGTATATAGTGTATGTACATAAACCTACATGTTCTTTTAAATCGGTATTTAAATTTTATTAAAAGTAGTCTTAGCATCAGAAAATGTTGATAACACAGCTAAAACTTTTGAACTTTCTCAAAACTTTAAAAATAGATTCTATATTTCAAGGAAACTTAATATGAGAATATGTGTTGACTACACATGTATGTATATGTATTGGAATATATATTGAAATATGTGGGGTTTTTTTCAGTGGACGGGGGATGAGAGTTATTTCTAGATGTTTTTCTTTACATAAATCTGGCTTCATTTTTATAGATGCTAGAATAAATTCGTTACATCATGTGTCATTCATGCAGGTTACAAATGCTGAATTTCTTTAGAATTTCACAAACACTGAAGGGAAATAGCTCAGAAAGCAATCAAACTTTTATTGACATTAATCTGCATGCATGTTTTCATATTTTTAAAGTGACTGAAATCATCAAGGCATGATAAGGGCATTTTTTGAACAAAAATAACCCAATAAAAATGTATTCAAATTTCAGTGTAATTCCATAATGCCTTTTTCAGCACAGTTGGTGGCCAAGTTTGGACTAGGGACATTAAAAAAAAAAAAAAACCTACAGCAGCTGAAGGATGAGTAATTTAATTTTGTCCCATATTTCAGTTATTCTCCAACAGATATACATTACTGAACATAAGCAGGAAGGTTCATAGAATAATGGACTAGTCCATTTTCACCACTACTATTGTTCAACATCATAAGTAACAAGAACAGACTCCACTCAGAAAACTCTATCAAGATGAGGACTCTCAGGCATTCATCCATGAAAACTTCTAAAAGAACCACCTTCATTTTCAGAAAGACAACTTCCTAGGCGTCTGTCTCCAAAATTGAGAACAGATGACCAGCTTTTGGCATCCTTGAGGAAGGTTTATGGCAGAGCTGTTTTCAAGCTGCAGTGCTCCCAAGAAATCTTCCAGGAATGCAAATTATAACTCTGACATAATCT